>NC_132936.1:40335000-40557500 GCF_034638445.1 Ciconia boyciana
GGCCAGGTTTGCACTGGAGACACTGCGCTTTCCACGCACCACGTGCTGCCCTCCTCTCACCGAGGGTTCACCCGAACCGTATTCGGTGCTGTATTTGCAAAGACAGGGCAAGCTTTTATTTTCTAAATGCAAAGAGCAGTGCAAACTGTGAAATATGAATTGACAATCCTCGGCAGGGGTGATGAGGGAAAGCTGCCCCAGGTCCTCCTCAGGCTGGCAGGGGTCCTGTGTCCACCCCCGTGCCACATTGGGCACCTCTAGCAGCCGCTGGCGCTGCCCCGGCTGTACGGCCACTGAGCCATGTGCAGCTCTGTGTGAAGGACAGAACTCTGGGGAGATCTTAAGAGCTTTCCGGACTCTAAAGCTTGCTGCTCCAATTTATCTGACTTAGGTGAAAACAGCCCAAAAGACGGAGTGAGCTGCTCCAGGCTCCTGTATAAACCTGGAGTTGAGATACAGGCACTGCCTAAAACCCAAGTCATCTGGTTTCCACAATGAATTCAGATTGAAATAGCAAACTTGGATTATCTAACCAGAGTTAGGAATGTACTTTTTTTGGCAATGCTTATCTGTGCTAGACCAAAAAATCGACAGCATAAACTTTGAGAACTACACTGGTGTAAATAATCCCAAATTGTTGGGATTATGTTTGTGCCTGTGACCCCCGTGGCACAGACTCTTGGTGAACCTGACTGGAATCCCAGTGTCACTGGTAACACTGGGAGGGATCCGGTCCACCCAGTCCTTTGGATGCCTGACTTGAGTGAGTGTAAGTTTCAGGTTTTGGTCCCTGTCCCAGGGAGCAGATGGAGTCCTCAACCTGCTCCCCTCATCCCCACCGCATCTCCATGCTTGGGCTTTGCCAAGACCCCAGGTGGAGCCGAGGCTCCTCCCCAACCACCTCTGGGTCACAGCAGACTTCTGGGAGGGTGTGTGGGTGCAGATGTGTACCCCTTTCCCAGAACAGGTACTCCTGGCCACTAACATTCATTGCTCCAGGATCCTTCAGCCTAAGGAGGGAAGCACCTAATGAATTTAGCGGCCTGTGAGGCTAGGAAAGAGGCTAGACTGGACTCTTCTTTAGCTCTTAGGTTCTGGAGTCTCCATTTAGGAGAAAAAAATCCCACACTGTATAAAGAGCCAACATATTCCCTGCCTCAGGGGGATCCATTCACTGGGTTAGGCGATGTGCATCACGCGTTATTCACCACATTCATCACTGGCTATTCACCACAGTATCACCTATTTTTTTTCATACACTCGGTGTGTACGATAGGTGTTTTCACTTCCTGTGACAAGCCAGGACAATCGATATTTTCACCATTTGCAAAGCCATAACATACTGACCTTTGTCAGCTGTCTTCATGTCAGCTTCACAAAAGCATAGTAAGCTTTATTTCATTTTTTTCCTCCCATAAGCTGTCAGTATGGCCCATTGTCCATTGTTTTTTCTAATGTGTCCCTTAAGGGTAAACATGTCTCCGGATGACAATAACATTTTGCTGAGGCTCCTAACTAGCCCTTACTGTAAGGCTGTGCCTGGTTTTGTCAAAAGCAGTATCACTTTCTTCAATAAAATATCTTTGAACAGCAACAGCACCTCTGTATTTTGGAAGGTGGGCCAGCTCTAGCTGCGCTGCTGAGAAACTGCAGTCTTTCCATTCTTTCACAGCCTCCAACAGTATAACAAATAATAAGGTTACCAGAGGGTACGCAGCTTAGTGTGTAAAAAAAACCTAATCAGATATCTTTATTTCCCATAAACACTTACAGCTGCAGCTTCTCTGCCAAAAAGAAAGGGTGGTTTTTCCAGTGGGGTTGCTAAATTCAGTATCTCACTGGGAAACACCAATGGAGGGGAGGGCAAGAGAGCTTTTACTTCCATGTGACTAATGAAGGCAAATCCCAGGAGGAGTGAAAGACCTATCTCAAAGTAAAAGCTACCTGTGCTGCTCTGAATTGGGGTTTTAGAGCAAGATATCTACCATGGGGTAAGCAAGCACTCTTCCAGCAGTGAAGACGTAGCCTAAGAACAAAGTTGTTTCCAAGAATTTTAAAATTGATACAGAGGTCTTTTCCTCTGAAATCTGAGTAAAGGCTGGTGGGATACTGATGAAGACCATAGATGATGATGTCACATCTTCAGGGTGGGACAGGCTAGCTTACACAGCAAAGGTTAAAAACTATCCTGAGGGGATCTGTGTGGGGAAACTGGGCAGCAGGAGAGAAACTGATTTAGGAAACGGTCCTGGCTGGGACTCACCTACAGGTCTTACATGCCGAGACAGGATACTGGCACCTCCCCAAAGCAATATTTTTGTAAATCTCAGTTTTTGAAATGCATCTGAAGCCAATATATCTGAAGTAACCCTGGAAAATATGAGTGGTAACCAGGGTGGGCTTCATCTACACACAGTGAGGCATTATCCCTTCACCGTCAAAGGAGAGACAGAGGCACTTGGAGGGTGCAGTTCACCCCAGCCTAGGTTAGGTGCTTAGGGTCAGGTGAGATGAATCCCGACCAGAATGTCCCCACGGCACAGTGCAGTGCCACGTGGGACACCCACCCCAGCTCTGAGCAAGCATGCAGAGCCAACACAACAGTGGCCGAATGCTCCAGCCAGGCTGGGAAGGCTTCTTGAACTGCTGGGCACAGCACCACAGTAAAGGGACCTACCTCTTCCCTGGGTCATCACAGGCATAGCAACCATGAGACTGGTTTTCTTTTTTAAAGACAGCTCACATATTCAGGGAATTGCTGTTCACCGTCAGCTTCCTGGGACTGCAGAGGTTCACCCAAATCATGCCTACCAGGGGTTTCAAGCTTTCATCTCCACCTGTGGTAATCAGATGTGTACTTTCTGCCTGTTCTGACAGTAAAAACCTCCTGATGAAGTCGGCGTGAAAGGCCACAGAGTATTACAGCCCTGCAGGTGAGCTCTGAGAGGATGTGGACAGCCAGAGCCAGTGGAGAGACGCAAGACCTCCGGGTAGACAACCCAGTCTCCCCATTAACCTTGGTGCAGGTGCTGGACACACGACCCTTCTGATGAACAGAGAAATTTCCAAAGGGAAAACACAAAAAGATTCAATCCCCCTTGGCTGCCTCCTGCACCCATCCCACCCCACCCAAACATCAGTCATCTGGATGAAGGCACGATGCAGTTGCCTGTATAAAATCACTGGCTTGGAGTGTTGGCAGACTCTTTGAGGTCCTACGCTGAGCTGGTGTGGGAGATCCAGTCACTCAGCTCCCACTGTCTTCCCAGGCTTTGAATTTGGGGGAGTATTGAGACAGCACATCTTAGAGAACTGCATCTTTCTCTGGGAATCTGCTTTGCCTGGAAGCATGTGCCTTCAGTCTCGGCAGGGCTAGCAAGCTGTTCACGATACACGTTTTCAAAAGCATATGGGCCAAAAGTCAATGAGGCTTTTTTCCTGAGTTAATAAGACTGGGTTATCCAACATCAACATGCAGCTATTTCTGCAAACGTGTGACAACATGCCACAAACCTGCACAGCAGTCTTCCCAAGAAATGCCACCAATGCATTAGGCTTTCTGCCATGATATTCTGGGCTTATGAACAGCAGCAAGGCAGTCTGGGATCGACTCAAGAGCTGAAGCAAAAGCTGGAGTTTGCCTGTGAGCAGCATTCTTCTCTAAATTAAAACTCTGATATTTTACACTATGGAAGCCAGTCTTGGAAAATGGGGGATTCATCGAGGTAAGGAACAATTTAGTCGTTTAATTATGAGCCCTTTAATGTCTTTTCATAATCAGTTAATAAATACCTTAACAATAAAATTGAATTTAAGCTTTTAATAGGCTGTGTTGGATTGAACCTAAACAAAAGAATTAGCAGCTCCAGGCATTGTGCAATAACTTCTCACTGCTTGGTGCCAGGAGAAACAAAGCATTTCAAGTACATTTTTTTGTACCTCACTATAATAAACGCTTGTAATATTCCCCAATTTCTGGAGTGTAAGATGCAGATCTTATTTATCACAGTATGTGACACATCTGGCACATGGATCAGGAAACAACTGTTTTACTTCATTTCTGTCATCACCTTCCAACAGATTTCTTTCACATTCCAATTTGGACGAGAGAACTTGGACTTTCTCTCCATAAGTTCTCCATTAACAGTTTCACAGCAACGAGCACTATTGGTTCGTTCTCCTTCCACAGCAATTAGTTACACCAAGCTGCATATTTTGACTTTTATTACAAGCGAACATGTAAAATTGCTGGTATTTACTCCTATCTGCTCCCAGCGCCTCTGTCGCAGGCAGAGCAGAGAGATGCTTGCAGACTGTCATTACCTCCATTTAGTACCATTTTCAAGCGGCGTCGCTGCCTGGATGCGCGTTGCCGCTTTCTGCCGCCTCCTGTCACTGTTATTAACATGTGTTTTATTTACAGTAGGGCTTTTGTTATGTCACAGAGTGTGTTTTGCAGCTGAAGAGAGCGCTCTCTCTTCTGCTTGAGCAGGGGCAGGCATATCAAACTCACCGAGATGGGAGCTTTGCAAGCTGCACAAACGACTGCACTAATAACACTTGAAAAGCTTGAATTACACTGGAACCCACAAAAATTTTCAAATTAAAAAGCCAAATTTAGAGGCCCCCTGTGGACCGTGATTTTATTTAGTTTAATCCCCTCTTGAGGCCAATTAGGTAGACACCCTTCTGCACATGCACACACCAGCACACACACACACACAAAAAAAAAAGACTAAAGTCTAAAAGTTAAAAAGGGGGGGTAGTATATCACTCATCCATTCGGAGACTGAAATACTTTTCCCTTCTGTTGTCCCTGAAAATAACATGGCTGTCAGAAATCAATAAAAGTACATGCAAACAGTACTCATTTTATTTTTCTAGGCTGTGCTTTAACTTTCCCTTGCTTCTTTCTGCAACATCTAGTAAATTTTCACTGTCGCATACTGTTTCACCAAATGTATAATAAGTGCAAAACCTCCAGTGTTACTGGCAGGGAAGGGCCGGATGCCTTGTTTCTTAGCCTGGGAAGTAAAGAGGTGCTGTGAAAATAAATTCCTTGGGCAATTGATTGAAATTTATCATCTCTGCGTAAAGTGCATGCACAGGGTGGGATAAGGATGCGCTCCACTTTCCATAGCTGAATCCCATTAAGTGCAAGAGGCTTGTCCCAGCAGTGAGCCCAAAGAAAGTCTGACTCTATATGCACAGATTTAATTCGCCCTTCCCCAAAATATATAGATATTTTTTGCATAAACTGTTGGCAAGGAGCCAGCTTCCTCACTGCTGCTCTTTGCATCAGAAGTGCAAACTTAGTCTCCTTTGTACCAAGTGGCAGACACCACATGTCCCATATGAAAAAGGAGTTAATAAAACACACACTGAAAATATAAAAGAAGGTCAGAGGTGATGTTTTGGTAATGAGGACTTCTCCAAGTGGGGAAAACAAAAGATCAAAGTTATTGTAACTGTTACAGCTGTCTACAGCAATGGGCAAATAACAAATAAATATCGCCACTACCGACTTGTGCTTTCACTACTAGAGTGGGCTAAGAGTCCAAAATAAGAAGTTCTTAAAACTTTGTCAGGTATTTAGCAACAAAAGCACCTTTCCTGAAGGGAACACACTCGTGCTGAAGTGTTTACGGGAGAGGGTCTCTCCTGCCCAGATAAAACAGCCACCACAGCGTGCCCTGGACCGAGCAGCCTCTGGGCCTGGGCGGGGGGCTCAGGGCACAGGCAGCGCGGGGGTCTGCAGAGTGGCTCCCGGCATATTCTGGGGGCAAACATGAGCTATGGCTAGGAGCTGCCGTGGCACAGGGAAAGCAGCCCCTGGTATGGAAAAGGAAAAGCCGATTCGTGAAATTCAGCAGCTCAACTGAATTTTCAGGATAAGCATCTCTCTGATTATCTGAGGAACTGCATGGGGTCTGTGCTCAGATACACCAACTTAAATCTTTGAGAACAACATAATGAAAACAAGGGCTAAGGAAATGTGCCTGGAATAAATGTAATTTTACGGCACTTTAAAACAGATTAGGGCAAAAAGTCTATTTTGTTTTACGGGGGCTCATTGCTATAGCATCGGAGCAGCACTTAGCATCTCCCATATGTTGTTTATTCTCTCATCTGCCACACAGGGGCAATGCATCTGCAACAACTGTCATGTTTGGGGAGGCTCCTGCTTCACTTTTTCAAAGAGATTGCACAGAGGCATGGTGGGGGGCACTTCTGCCAACACACTTTTTTGGGGATTTATGTTTGAGAAAGTCAGGTGAAAAAGGGAAAGCTTATTCAAAAAAAACCTGAAGCAAATTCAACCAGCTTTTCCAGACCAAGGGTAAAGCTGCATAGGAGAATCCTTATTCAAGATACAGGTCAGGTAAAAAAAGTCACTTAAGACAAAGAGAATAATCTTCTAAAAAGACTAAGGTTGTCATAACTTTGCAGATACTTAAAAGCATATGACACGCATACACAGACAATGTATAGACCTATCTCTGGATCTGATTCAAAGTCTGGGAAAAGATGCCCTTTAGGCTCAAACTGAGATCTGGGCCAACCGAAGGAAGAAATCTTGCTGCAAAAAAATGACGTTTTGGGAACTCAGCCACTGCAGTGTACCCCAATTTTACCTTGGTCTGACTGGAATCCAGCTTTGCAGAGTGCAAGAGGAAGGAGGAGAGGGTGGAAAAGACCCAACCTCCCCCCCCATCCACGAGAGAAGACCATGGACCAGATTGTCAGAGTCTTCTCCCTGTCCCCCACAGGGCCAGCATCTGCCTCTCATCAGACACCTTCACGTGCACAGAGTTGGGTCTGGGGCAGTCCCCAAGTTCAGTTCCTGGGCTGATGAAGGTAGCCGCTGCTGTAGTGATATGAATCAACAAATGCTACTAAACCTCATCTACATCAGACCAACAGGTTTCTTTGGAAACTTAAGAGAAATCACACATGCCCTCTTTTGTGTATTTTTATATATATATGTATACACACATAAAGTACACGTAATATAGGGAGCATTATAGCCATCATGCATAATTTCATGGCAACAATGCAATTTTGATTTATTCTAAAAACATAGCAGATCTCCCACTGCCCGTTGGGACTGCAGGAACTCAAAGGCTGCAATTTACGGCCAAACACTGTGCCAGTGTGAAGGTCTGTCAGGGTGCCTGGAGCACTGCACAGACACACAGCTCCCCCCCGTCTTGTGCAAATGACAGGACTGGGACACACAACTTAATTGCCTGACTTCTTAAAAAAATGCACATGTGAAGGGTACCTAATGATGACTGCAAAAGCAGTCTGTAGGACAGTTAACTAGAAATGATGTTGCTGACTCTCTGGGTTTCCCAGCATCTGTAAATTAGGGAGGCAGCTATTTTTTTTGTCCCATGGAGAAAGCAAGCCCTAAGTCCTTACCCATCCCCCTCCCATAGAGAAATGAGCAGGAAACTGCACACTGAAATTCATTGGGTTTCCTCTACCCTACATGTGTTATTCCCCTGTAGGGGAGAATGGGGCCTTTTATACCTCCATAGCTCTGGGCTCTTTGAGTAATGAAGGGAGCACATTTATTGGTACAAGGTTTGGTGTTTATTGATGCTACCCATTTTTCACCAGGTTTAGCACTCTGTGGGGAAGGCACACGGACTTTCCAAAACACATTTTATAATCAAGCCATTTCAAGGTTTATGCAGTATAATATGTTTAACTGTTAAATTGTAAATAAAAGTCACTGCCCAATGCTGAACCTCCTTCAAGATGTTATAGTCAGCTACATCTTTAATTATCTGATTTATAAGCAACTCGCCAGCACTGTTGCATGTGTTACAGGCACATGCTGTTTACCTGGCAGACGCAGCGTGCAAAATTATCCTTCTAGAAGGGGTTGTGGGCTTAACCTATGCCTGCCTCACCCTTGACTCGGCGAATAGGGGAAAAATTCCTTTCCCACTGTAAAAACAAAAACATATTCCTGCCTCATCCTCTTCTCAGGCAGGCTTTCACTTTTTAACAAACCTGCCGAACGATTTACCTTCGCTGCTGGGTGCTTTGTGAAGGAAGCCTTCTGCTGAGGCTGCCGGGCGGTGTGCGCGCCCGGAGGTGTCCCCGGGCCCTCCCCAGCAGCTGCGCTCCCTCTTGTGGCAGCGCCCACCCCGAGGAAACCCAGAGCGCAGGGCCGGGAAATGGGTGTAAAACGCAGCTCCAGGTATACTAAAGGAAGTGTTTTAGGAGGCAAAACCACATGCACACACACAGAAGCCTAGGCACCCCCAGCCCGCACCAGGTATTTCCCAAACTGTGTTCCTAATGTAAATCGGCGGGGGATTACCTTGCTGAGTGTAAGAAATCCCGTGCTGTAGTTTAACGGAGGAGATGCTGCTGCCCATCGCTCCGCAGGCAGCCCCGCACGCACCCGGCAGAGCTCCCGGCTCGTTCTGGAGGCCATGCACAGGGGTCCGTTTGATGAGGCATGAGGAGTATTAACCGTTTCCAAAATCCTGCATCCGGTATTGATTTAACAAAGCCTGGCCCTGGCAAACACTCTTAGCACAAGGAAGGCTTTCAGGAGTGATTGTTCTGCCCTCGCTTGCCTCTTGCCTGCCAGCATAGCACTGCCTGTCGCAGTGCCTGTTCAAAGACCAGTCGCTACAAATGCTCCAACTATCTACTCAGTTTGTTATTCTTCGCCAAGAAGCAAACCCTTTAATGAAGGAATAAACAAATAAAAACATACCATCTCAGATTAAGGCTGAGAAACAGGTACCCCATCAGTTTTAGTTAGTAAATCAAAATCCCCAAAGATGATGAAGTAACTCTTATCTTTTATGACAGCACAACCAGATCAAGCACTTTTCATGCCAAGAGAGAAACCCACAGGGGGGAGCTCTCCTTTGCAGAGATTCATTTGCTATCTGGTATTGATGTGTTACTTAATTTATTGATCCAGAGAGGAATGAGAATCCAAAGGCAGTACAAACTGTATTCTGCATAGGTTCTTAAGAAGAAAAAGGTTTTATCTCCTCTTCTTTCTTAGAACTATTTCTGAAAATGGACACCCCTGTCATGGTCTCAGTATATTGCCATGGTACAAAAAAATTCAGGTCAGTTAAACCTGAACAGCTTGTCAATAGGGCTGCACAACCAGCCTTACTCTCCACTTCATTCCTGTTGCTCACTTCATCAGTACAAACTCTGCAGCTGTCAATTTAAATAAATAAATAAAA
The DNA here is from genome assembly GCF_034638445.1 of Ciconia boyciana. Taxonomy (NCBI): domain Eukaryota; kingdom Metazoa; phylum Chordata; class Aves; order Ciconiiformes; family Ciconiidae; genus Ciconia; species Ciconia boyciana. The sequence goes on from NC_132936.1 coordinate 40,344,234, forward strand.
TAACTTGCATGGAAACATGGTCTTTAATGCTTATTCTTACTTTCAAATTCAAAAAGCAATCAATTTAATGGAAAGGTGGTAAGGGGGCAGCCCAAATAAGATACACAGAGAATGGGTTAATATTTTCACATTTATTTTTTTACCATTTTAGTGCTACTCAGAGATTTCATACCCATGCATGTGAAGGCTACAGTAGACTACATGGGAGCCTGTAAAAAAGACATGCCAAGACAGGGTAAAGGATGGAGACCTCCACTGAGGCTGTGTTCTACAGACCATGGTTAGGAAGGAGTGAAGGACAGCACAGCCTTACTTAGCCTTAATGCAGCGGGACCCTTTCCCTGACATCTAACCTTTGTATCCCTTTCACTCCAGTTGCATTTCTCGATGCTTTTGCGGAATCTCTTTTCAGGAAGGCACGTCACCCTAGAACAACCTGCTTTTCTGAATGCCAGACAATTAGAAAAAAATAAAAGAATGTAATTTTTCTACAGAGCAGTAGATTCCTAAGAAATTACCCTCTCCCAGTGGAGCCAATGGGAGGCTTATGTCTAACTTCAGGGGAGTAAGATCTTGCCAATATTGGGCTTGGGCTCACCAGAACTGAGCAGCAGATGTTTTTCTCACCTCATAAGACTCTTTCAAGACAGTGGAAAGCCAAAGTATCTCATTCTGCATTAGAATGCCACCAAATCCCTGAAATCTTGTCCATGACAAGAACGGAGCTCAAGGAGAAGACCAACACAACAGCCACTAGTTGGGCTGGGACAAGAGAAATTGAAGTTCAAATCCTTCCATTTCCAGCTGCTTTTATATCCAAGACAATGCTTTAGGCAATGAGTCAGTAATCCAGTTTCACCTTAATCAAGTTTCACCAGTTTAACCTTCACACACTCTGTCTTAATGAACCTTCATTCATTTACAGAAGTGGGGCAGCTTCCCCATGATTGCTGTTAAAGTGTTTCTCTGGATGCCAGAGGACTTTGGAGGGCTCAGGAGGTAGGTGTCTCTGACAGCCCATAGGAAAGCTTTAGCCACCAAATTATTATTTGCTTGGTCCTGTAATCTCTCTTTCATTTTCAAATCAAATTCTACCCTGGAGCAGAGAAATCATTCTCATCGGAATTGGTACATTCCCATGAAACATCAGTTTAGCATTTGCCTAGTGAAAAATTGTTTCATTTAAAAAATCCCAGCTTGTTCCAGTCTTACAAATGACAGTCAATGATGGCTACTCAGGTTGGGATCTGTATTGCTAACTGCAGTTGGTTTGGTGAAATCTCACATAATAACCAAGACATCTGAAAGAAGAATTGCACAGTCTGGGACATGCTGCACCTGATTACTATTTGCATCAAGTCTGCTGCTATTTATATTCTTCTTAATGCCCGTTTCAGCTGTTGGCACAGTAGGACCAGGATTTCAGGTTTTATTTTGGGGACACACGGTGCTCCCAGCTCTTGATGTGTTGTGCAGGGTTCTACCACACTGAAGCTTGTGACTCCTATTTCACCCTCCTTAATTTCAGCAACTGCTCTTGTAGGAATACATGCTATCAGACAGTGGGATATCATCAGCACTACCCTTCAAGACATTTCTTTCCTCAGTTCAAAGTCTTCCAATTGGGGCTCCATTTGATCAGAGATTTACTGCTTTCACATTGTCTAGATATCCTGTGGATATCCTTGACTTAGCAGCTGCTGAGAAATTAATATGAAGGCTGAAGAAATTATGCCAAACATTTGCAGTTCTGACAGGTCTAGAACTTCTTTCCACAGTACTGCTCAAAAACTTGAACTCTTTAGTAATAAAAATATTGGCTAACTAATTAAAAAGCAGAAATACTTCTTAAAAGTTGCTACCCCCTGAAAGATCCCCATTATTTTTGTTTACCTTATTTTCTACCAAAGGAATTTTTCTCTCAGGTTTATCACATCAAATTTTGTGATTGTCCTCAGAAACTATACAAGCAAAAATATAAAATCCCCCAAACATGCAAGTAGAAGGGTATGGTTCTTGAATATACCATCTAGATTCTTGTCTAGACTCTTCAGCTTATTATTATTAAAGTCATGACCATGCATCCTACAGTGTTTCCTAATCTATTTACTGGTCTTCACAGGTCTGCTGTAGGAGTTTACATTTTTTTAATGCCTTTCATTTCCTTTTTAAGTGGTCAAGTACAATTTTGGTTCTGGTTTAGTCCCTTAATGGAGTTATTTCTCAAGTGGCAATTGAGAGGAGAGTTGGCAATAAGTGCGTTCCTTTATCGGCACTCATATCAGTAACTTCAAAGCTATCCTTGTGCCTCTACAGCCCAGAGTAAACTGGGGTTGCACACTAACTCCTCTGATGCTGTTTTTATCCTCTTTGCCTACTTCATCCCTTTTTAGGACACTGAAAAAATATTTACAAAAACAATGAAGATAAAACCAGAATGGTGCCTCTTGATCCCACCCTCGAGGCAGCCATGATGTGTATTTGGCCATGAGCCAGTGTGCTGATTTTGGCTGGGATAGAGTTAATTATCTTCATAGTAGCTAGTTTGGGGCTATGTTTTGGATTTGTGCTGAAAACAGTGCTGATAATACAGACATGTTTTCGTTATTGCTGAGCAGTGCTTACACAGAGTCAAGGCCTCTTCTGCTTCACCCCACCCCACCAGCGAGTAGGCTGGGGGTGCACAAGAAGTTGGGAGGGGACACGGCTGGGACAGCTGACCCCAACTGACCAAAGGGCTATTCCATACCATATGGCGGCATGCTCAGTATATAAAGCTGGGGAAGAAGAAGGAAGAGGGAGACGTTCGGAGTTATGACGTTTGTCTTCCCAAGTAACCGTTAGGCGTGATGGAGCCCTGCTTTCCTGGAGATGGCTGAACACCTGCCTGCCCATGGGAAGTAGTGAATGGATTCCTTGTTTTGCTTTGCTTGCGTGCACGGCTTTTGCTTTACCTATTAAACTGTCTTTATCTCAACCCATGAGTTTTCTCACTTTTACTCTTTGATTCTCTCCTCCATCCCACTGGGGGGGAGTGAGTGAGCGGCTGTGTGGGGCTTAGTTGCTGGCTGGGGTTAAACCATGACAGCCATCAATGCATCGTTGCAGCAAGGACTGCCAATAGCCTCCTGGGCTGCATGAGTGGGAGAGTTACCAGCAGGTCGAGAGAGGTGATCCTTCCTCTCTGCTCATCTCTGGTGAGACACATCTGGAGTGCTGGCTCCAGTTCTGGGGTCCCCAGACTCTTCCCAGTGGTATCCAGTGACAAAGCAAATGGGCACAAACTGAAACACAGGAGGTTTCCTCTGAGCATCAGGAAACACTCTTTTACTGTGATGGTGACTGAGAACTGGAGAAGGTTGCCCAGTGAGGTTGTGGTGTTTCCATCCTTGGAGATATTCAAAACCCCACTGGACACGATCCTCAGTAACCTGCTCTGGCTGGCCCTGCTTGACCAGGGAGGCTAGACGAGATGACCTCCAGAGGTCCCTTCCAAACTCATCTACTTCATGATTCTGTGATATATGACACTGGATTCTCAGCTGACACTGCAGCTTTGGGCAAACCACGCTGAACATCCCAAGGGAAGGAAAGCATGGCTGTGCAAAAGATTCTCTCACATCTGTAAACTTGTCATCAAAAAAGCTGGGGAAAACAGGGATAGTCAAGAGCAGATTATTAAACTTTAGATTTTGGGGGTGGAAAAAAACATGTTATATAAATTCCTCCACAACTTTCATAGAGAACTTAGTTTATGCTATGAAAGTTGCATGCTGCTTATTTGGGGTATTATGTTTTCACTAAATCACCCAGACAGCATTGACATCTCTCCTTTTCTCATCTGGGAGGAAGGACAAGAAGAGCTGTCTCCCTCATGACTTAGTAAGAAGCCCTTAGTAAGAAGGAAACCCAAAAGGTGCACACTCTTTTCCCACTGCAGGAACCAGGTGTCAGTAAGATCAAGGATTCGTCCTTTCTCCTACCTTCTTAAACTTCAGCCAGGTACAAGTGACTAGACTCCAGCTTGCCTGAAAAATCGTACTGCTGGAGAAGCTTGGCTATCATCAAAGCACTGGCTATCAATTTGCAAGATTGCAACAGGGAATTCACTCGCTCAGAAACTGTGGGGCTTGCAAAGTTAAAGACCTCTTCAGCTTTCATTTTTCCCTGTGGTAAATAACCATGCACGTGGTGGCCAGCTGGCCTCAAAATAACGCCACTGTAAAAAAGCAACCTGTAAACAGCATATTACATTGCTTGCAAAAGATAATTCAGCAAACGGAAGATGCAATTCAATACAGAACTCTATTACTTCAGCTGGTAGATGGAAAAGCAAGAACACAGATACTGTAATATAATGATTTGTATTCTGGACATAACAAAAACAAGCATTGACCTTGTACCATTTGTGACCTTTACGGGTTCGGTATCTCAGTGATCTTGGGCGCTGGACAGAGGGTACCACTCTTACATGGTACTGCATGCTTGGAAACTCTGGATGGTGAGGGCTGAAACAGAGAAGAAAAATAAGGAGAAACCTCATAATCATACAAACTAATGGCTCCCATTTGCCTCTTTGCCGCCAGCAGTATATTAAACCTGTGAACACAAGCAAAATGTCTAATAAACTATTTTTTCTGTAATTATCCACCCTTCTCTTGGTCTCCAGTGATCATTATTAATGGAAGGTCCAACATAGGCTTGATTAAAGTGTATTAGGAAATGGTATGGTCTCCACCCATCTTCAGTGGGATTTCAGGACTATTTATCGATATGATTCTACTCTCATTTCAATGAGAGGTAGTTTTTCATTGACTTGAGCAAGGACAGTATTAGGGCTATACTGAGAGTTTTAGGGGAGAAAAAAATTGCCCATTACAACTGGCTCCAGACAATAACAGTATCACTTTCTTATATTCAGAGCAGTAAAGCAAATATAAAACAAACAACAAAAAATTGTCAAAAAAGGGAGTTCATTCTAAGTTCAGTCCATAAAGAATTACAGTTTGATACTGTTGATTTCCCCTGAGTTAAATAAAGACAAACTCACAAAAAAATGAGCATATATCTCCTTTTCCAAAAGGCATTAATGAAGAAATGTAATAATGAGATCTGACTTTATCTAATCAGTGAATAGCTCCAGCAGTACAACTTTGTCTCCTGAAATCATCACGCTGCTGAGAATCACAGTGTTACATGTAAAACTTTATGATGATGCAGTGATAAAAGCTGTTTTTAAATTAACAGGTTATCAAGGGCACGGAATTATCTTCACACACACACTCAGCACACCGAGGAGAGGTTTCTGTCTGAGCTCAAAACTCCTACATGGAAGGATCTACATGCCAGTGTCTGTGGGCAAGAGGAGGATCAAAGCTCCCACCGTACTTGGTGGAGATCCTAGTATGGTTGGAGAAGCCTTGGCAGTGATTCATCTCATCTTTAGCTTGTCACTGAGAGCTCAGTCCAATTGACTAATATAGATGTCTAATGTAATTTGAGATGCTCTGTGGTATCCAAGACACCCTCATGGGGCTGGCAGATCTGATGTGGGACCCCAGGGATACCCGTGGCTGTCTTAAGCAGAAGCTGAAAGCTGACAGGATACCTGTGAGCAATTCAAATACCACTAGGTGCCTAAGTTTAGGCAACTGAGCCCCTTTACTGCCCCCCCTTGAGGACGCCTAATTGTAATTTACTAAGTTAAGGTGCCTTACTCTTGAACTTAACCTCACCAAAGACAGCTGGAGATGCCAAAGAGGTCAAAAAGTAAATAAATACCCATAGCAATGCCCCCTTCCATGCATGCATAACAGTTTGGTCCTTTATCAGGCTACAGGTAAACAAATAATCCGGACACTGTGGTCTTTGCAGTCACCTTGTTGAGTATCTTGCCGCAATCACAAAAAAAACCCAAACCCAACTCTTCACAATCTGCACTGGATGTTTATGGTTTTGGGAGTAAAGCTGAAAGTGTTATATTTGGCCTTGAAAGTTAAGCTGGGCAAAGTCAGCTAATGGTGGAAATTAGCATGGCATTGTCTAGTGGTGCATTGCTAGAGGTCCACTTCCCTTCTTTCTCTCCATTTGCACCCTCATCCATCCTGGGGGTGACGCAGCACGATACTTTTTGTCTGTCCATGTTTTTCCATATGTGGCAATGCAAAATGTTTCAGTTTACTGCATTGTTTATTCCTGGCTATCTGTTTGCTATAAGCTATTAATCGCCTCAATAATTTCCATGCTCTCTTGAACTGTAATGGTACATGCAGCTACTCCATTTTTTTCTTTTCTGAAATAACTTTTTTCATCCCCTGCAGATTTGTAATTTTTTCTGCTTGCAATTGTTTTTCTTTAACAATGTGGTAACAGACCAGTCTTGTTGTGACAATGGAAGTTCACATATTTACAGATTTGCTGCCCAGCATGTATGGTTTTTTAATGTAAAATATTTAGAGCAATTTTGAAACAGAAAAAAGTAAAGTGTTATAGGAGAAAAAGAATTCTAGTTTCAGCAAAAAGCTTTGAAACTCTTCACTTTTATCAGCAATCTGAATCCACCTCACACTTCTGACCATAAATCCTTAGTGCCTTCATGTAATGAGCTGAACATTTGAGCTCAGTTTCCAAAAGATGGGTATAAACATAATCTGTGGGTGCTTTTGGTGGTAGAAATATGATATGGGGTTTGGAAATTACTGTTGCTTCTCCCATCACTGTTTCCTTCAAGCCAAATTGGAAGTAAGTTACTGAGATACTTCTGCCATTCCTGTGTCTGGTCCACACATACATGAAGGACTATTACAACTCATCATAGCATAGTTAAAGATAAAAGCTACACGTATCCATAAGGTTTGAAAGATATGGTTGGAAATTTATGGATTCCACAGAAGCCACCTTATGAAGCTTATGAAACCCTTGAGTAGCAAGTAGTTGGAGCTGGGATGTATTACTGGGAGGTATCATATAGGCTTCACCTGACATTCTTGACTCCAGGTATCTTGTTTTGGCCACACTCAAAGACTGGACACTGACTAGACAGACTTTCAGTCTGACCCAATATGGATGATTTTTGGTTTTGATATTCTTATATACATTCAAGAACCAGACACAATACTGAAACGTGAAAGAAACTATAAAGGCTACCTCAAGGAGTCAAGTAAGGGTTACTAGATCAAAGTTGCCAATATGCCTGAGAAACAAAAGACCCTAATTTGGAGGAAATACAGGTCTGACATAAATAATCCCTCTAAAATATACCATGAATCCTTACTCATGGACAATTAATAAAAGGTGCAAGATTTCTTTCCTAGAAATGGAAAATAATCTGAAAATAAATAACCACACTCATGAGAAACTTTTTGCAAATCTGGTAAGCATATATTGCATGGCAGAAAGAGAAAGACTATCTGCAAAGTACATCTATTCATCTTTCTTTCAATTTAACAGCTAGCCTAAGGAATTAGTGCAGAATCAGATATAAATTTAGTGGCAATACGGATTGTGTGAGTAAAACATGTTCATGAGTGACATCTTGGAAATATACTTATATGAATTAAAATTTAATATATTATGGAGAACAAAGTCTTTTGCGCTTTTACAGCCTGATCCAACTCCTTATGAAGACAAAAGAAATATTCGCATTCACTTGTGTGAGTGCTGGACCAGATCAATACCAAGAAAATAACAACGCCTATGCTTCTGATTCCACAGGTCTCTTGGTGGTGAAGAATAGTCACCTCTTTGACTAAGTAAGTACTATGACCCTTGAAAGAGACTACTGATTTACACCATTCTGGGAGAAGAGTCTGGCCCGCCCTTCAGTGCATGCCTTCTTAACCCCTTAACACGTGGCAGTAAGTAAATCTTGCAGAAAAGCTGCTGAACTTGCACATGCAGTAACTTCTAAAGTAAACTCCATGGCTGCCAAAAAGCGTATGAGAAGTCAGAAATAACTTACAATATGGCAGGTGTTACAGTGCAATAAGGGCATGTCTTAGGTACGTTATAAAACACAGACTGAAGTGGTTCCAGGATCTGAGAGTTATTACAATACAGACTGTGAGGTTACTATTTAGATTAAATTCCTCCTACCATGTCTTCAAACCATTTTTCTTCCCCTTATTTGCTCCATTCACCACATTTAGATGCCACCATCTTGGATTTCCTTCTCTGAAACGGAAATCCCCACTTCTCAGCATGAAACCTGAAAAGCTTTCAGTCTTAAAAAGGAGCTGCTGAGCCCATGTCCTACACCCAGGTAACCTAAGCCATGTGGAAATATGAACTGTTCGCAACCTTCAAGTCCTCCAAAGTGGGCCAAGCTCAGGACCTAAGCCAGCACCATTTAGTACCTCAGGCAGCAGACAGCAGCGGTTAGTGGGAAAGTCAAAAGTCAAGGGAGTGGGGACAGTTGCCAAAGCACCTAAGAATACATGTGCATTAAAGCACCACTCTTGGAAAAGAGATGTTTGTACTAGTTCTGTGGGTGCCGGCACATCCCGAAGACAATGTCGATCCAGGAGGGTAGGATGCTGCCTCCCAACTAATGTGACCTGTCTCCAGGGGGATGCTGTCTCCTGACTAACGAGCCTTATCTCCCAGCCCACCGCAGCATTGCTCCCGCACAGCAACACAGCCCCCCACCAGGTTGGCATGTCCTCGGTGCCTGTGGAAAGCACATCTTTAGGTAGGGCATGTGCTCTGCAACCACAAAGAGCCAGGCTTCAGGGGAACTCTTGAGTCAAATCGGTGGGACTCCACAGCTCTGAGAATCTGACTTTTTGGCCCTTTTGAAAAATCTCACACTAGATCGTACAAAGCTGGCAGTATTCACAAGAGTATAAATTAGGACTTCAGAAAGAATGACTCCAAGAAGTAAAACCCAGCCTTTCATTAAGCCAAGGCTTCCTCCTGCAATGGCAAAAACCAGAAACCAGGACCACATTGCCTCATCTCTAATGTGAGACAAGAAAAGCTTTGGATACAGCTACAGTCAGGATTTTGCTTCACAGGAGGAAATCCAAGATGGTGGCGGCGAAGTGACAAATTCCTGCTCGTGCTGTTTTATTTCTGCTGGACATAATGAGGTTGTTTAACTAGCCTGGGCTCTGCATAAAGTTAATTCCCGCACACACACAGCCTCATAATTTCTGGATCAGTAGCACAGATATCGTGAGAAACACTTTTCATTTCAGTTTCCCTAGAAGGGTACTAAGAATATGGAGTGATAAAGCAAAATGTGTCTTCTCAAACCTGGAGTTAGCCTCCAATTTATATCAAAACCTTTTTTTCACTTGCTGATAGGAAAACTATATACCTTCTTCATACCTGGGGTTTTGTGGGTTTGAGTTTTTTTATTTCTCAAGGCAGCAGAACTGCCTCCCCTCCCACCCCCCCAAATGAGTGCAAAGTGGTAAAATTATGCGACAGTTTAGGCTGGGGCTTGTTTGGGGAGGAGGGCTGTTAGGTTTTTTGAAACCATTAGGGTGGTCATTCCTTCTATGGTGCTAACCCTTCCTCCTTGCCAGAGATTATTTCTTTTTGACATCTCTCTTCTATCAGAGATCAGCTTTATTAGCTCTCTTCTCACACTTTTTTCACATTGCAATGCAGCACATCACATGGCAGCCATATCACAGAGCAGAGACACTGCTAGTGCTGGCAAATGGCTCCCTTCTCATCCAGGATTTCAGCTTCATTTGGCTTGTGATCAGTAGTCACAGACTCCCTAACACAGAGGTGGACTCTCTTTTGCTCCTTTGCCCTGCCTCCTTTTCTTAATCCTCCACTGTGCCAAAAAAATTACTTTGAAAGGTATTTGGAAGCTTTTCGACTTCAACATTTTTCAAGGTGTCAGGCTGGGACTTTCCCCAAAAATAGCAATAGTTAACTTAGCTAGCTATCATAGAATCACAGAATGGTTTGGGTTGGAAGGGACCTTAAAGATCATCTAGCTCCAACCCCCCTGCCCTGGGCAGGGACACCTTCCCCTAGACCAGGTTGCTCAAAGCCCCATCCAGTCTGGCCTTGAACACTGCCAGGGTTGGGGCATCCACAACTTCTCTGGGCAACCTGTTCCACCTGCATAGTGAAGAATTTCTTCCTTATATCTAATCTAAATCTACCCTCTTTCAGTTTAAAGCCATTACCCCTTGTCCTGTCACCACATGCCCTTGTAAAAAGTCTCTCTCCAGCTTTCTTGTAGGCCCCCTTCAGGTACTGGAAGGCTGCTATAAGGTCTCCCCAGAGCCACCTTCTCCAGGCTGGACAACCCCAACTCTCTCCGTCTGTTTTAAATGTTTGTTATATTTTTAAAGAGGTTTTTTTCTTTCTTCTGAAATGTGCCAGAAATATGGGGTTTCTGTTCCATACAGTGGTTCCCCTCACTTTTATTTTCTTGTTTTTAGTGGGAAAGTCAATGAACAGTCATTTAGGAAGACGGGAAGGAGGCAGAGCAAATAGAAAGCACAAATCAAGGAGAATTTCCTCGTTCTTCCCTCAGAAAACCGTATCTCCTTTGTTTCTGGCTTTCTGTAAGGAATAGAAAGAAGGCACTTAAGTTAGCAAACAATGTCCCATTCCAGCTGGGCAACTAATATAGCTCAAAGTGTGACAACTGAGTACGTTATGAAGATGAAACCTGCTCAGCTTAGTGGGACTTTTTCTTTTACTTAGACACTAAAAGGCAATGAGTTGCCCTGTGCCTGCAAGCAGCTGCATGCAGATGGTGATGCATTGAACTCACCCATGAGTTTGAACTGTAAAGTGTACAGTAAATCCGCTTTGGACTTTAAACACTTTTTAAAAAATTCCTTCTCATTTTTACTCATCCTGGAAAATTTTTGCCCTTCGTGAGCTTCACAAGTCAAATCAGGCAAGGAGGACGCCGCTTATTGTTCAACTCCAAGTGACAAAGGGTGGAGAAAGGATTCGTCATCGCACTAAGTTATGGGAAGGCCTTTGGTTCTCTAAGATTCCATTGTAGTCAGTGGAGAGAGATGGCAACTCCCGGCTCAAATTGCAGGTATGTGAAAGCACTTTCTGTAAAGGCTCTTTTCTCTCTCTGTGACTTTGGAAAGAACCCAGGTAATGAAGACAGATACAGATAGACAACAGCTGTAGGAAAAAAAAACCCTCTTTTCTTTTCTTCTTTTTATCAGTCATTGCTGTAAGGAGGAAAATGCTCACACATACACACACACACACACACTCACTCTGTCCACGCTGCTACATTTTACAGAACAGGAATCAAGTCCCAGGAAATGCAAGATAGCTGACCTGGAATCAGGCCAGGACCCTGGAACTTAAATGTGCTACAAGTGCATATATGTTTATATGCTTTACACAGCAAATGTGTGAATGCTTGCACAGCATCAGGTACATAACTCAGCTTTGCATTCATGCTAGGTATCACAGTGTTTTTAAAATAAATTGTGCCCTTGCACACCAGCAATATGCATGCAAGGAAAACTGAGGCTCAGTTTAGTTTGGTGCAACTTGTTTAGGGACCTGCTGTAGGAGGAAGAGAGCGGTATATTCCAGGCTAATGCTGGGATTATGTGTCATCTGTCTCGGCAGCTCCGGGGCATTAACTGACATTGCGTATCAGGTTAGGTTAATAATCTACCACTTGGTTCTGCTTGAGCAGATCTGTGTGCCCAGGGTAGAGATCAGTGACAAACACGGAGTCTCGGAGGGAAAGGATTAGTTGCTGTGTGATCAGCGGGATGGCACTTGCACCACAAGATGTACAGACTTAATGCCTGGATCTGCTGTGAATCAGAAGCTACATCTGGAAAGTAGCAATACAAGTCTGACTCTCCAGGGATGCCCACAGCAATGAAAGCAGGCTCGGACAACAAAATGACAGATACTGGCAACTTGGATGGGATTTTACCAGAATGGGAGAAAAACTTAAAGGATATAAAAATACCTGCTTGTTTTAACAAGATGCCCCAAGAGACTGGAAAGAATTTCCCTCACTCCAAACAAGTTGGGAATTACTTAGTAGGCAAAATGATCAACAAGGGTTCCTTTGCCAAGGTGATGGAGGGGCTGCACATCCCCACGGGGGAGAAGGTAAGCTCCTAATTAGTGGGTACCACGCACTAGAAATCGCAAGTAACCTCACCACTAACTTATGACAGAGAATTTCAGACCATTTAATCTGCAAACCACAATCTGCTCAGTGAATTATCCTCTGAACCTTATCCTCATAAATTAACCTCATAAATTGAGTTTACTGCTCATGTATAATCAGGCACATGTGTGAATATGTACTGAGTGCAACTGTTTTCACAATTATAAAACAATATAGGCAACAAAGATATCCTCCCACTGAAAGAGAATAGGGTAATGGCATAAAGACAATTTCAAATCTGCTTTCCCTGATAATCCTCATTGAGTAATTAGTGCGACGTATCTGACCTTTAAAGCTATGGACAACACTTATTGAAAAGCCAGCCACTCCAACAGCAATCATTTATATGGCAGGATACAGATAACATCTGTTATCTCTAGCTCAGTTGGGCTAAAATAACATACCACTACACGTAACTGTGGAAGGGTGGATTACCATCAAGTGGCTTTTTTATTTTTACTTTTCTTATGGCTTCAGTAGCTTCACTGGCTGACTAGCTGCCCAAACTGCAAAGGGCCTAATCCCAGCCCTTTATAGCCAGTATCTTGAATGGCTTTTAGACCAAATCAGAAGGGAGCATGTTAGAAAAAAAATGTGGTACAGTACAGATGCAGTTAACAGTCAAGCATGTAGGGATTTTTTGCACTTGAGAACATTTCATATATGTGTATTTATTAATGCAATCAGATGGATAGACATGACAGTTCAGCCTTCTTGTTTTGGCTTTCAAGAGAAATAAAAATTGTATTCTTCCATCGACAATGTCTCCCTCTGTGATACTAATTATCAACATCACGTCAAAAACAGCTTCTCCCACATGTCAGCTTACTCCCCATCCTTTCGAAAATTAATCTAGGTTGCAAAGCTTGTTGCCAATTTGCATATATCCTGCAATTTAGGTAGCCATAAAAGTCATTGACAAGAGAAAAGCCAAGCAGGATTCCTACATTTTAAAAAATATGAAGCGTGAGCCACGGATACACCAGATGATTAAGCACCCCAATGTTGTTCGGCTATTTGAGACCTTGGAGACTGACAACTCCTATTACATGGTGATGGAGCTGTGCCTCGGTGGGGACCTCCTGGACAGAATTTGTGACAAAAAGAGGCTGGCAGAAAGGGAAGTAAGGAGATACACCAGGCAAATTCTGTCTGCAGTAGAGCACCTGCATTGCCAGGGGATTGTTCACAGGTAAGATGTTTCCCTCCTTCCAAAGAACAGTAAGAAAAGAAAGTGTGCAAGAACATAGAGTGCACTTCTTCACTGAGAGCATTTCTTTATTTTTCCCTTGTAAAAACAAGGATTGCAAAGAAGACTGTGTTCTCTCAGCCCATCTTAATAAAGCATTTTATTCTCAGTGGTGGTAGAAGATAAGCTGTTACACACTCCTTGGGAAGTAAAGTAACTCAGACCAGGGATAAGAGCTGATCAGCACAACAAATTAATACTTTGCCATGATTATCTCAGAATTAGCTGGTGAAAAACGTGTATCTAATTCAAATATTTCAGTGTGGCTATGCATATAAATATTGATTTCATTTGGTTAGCCACAACATATTGAAATAACCACACATCACTCAGGACAGAAGATTGAGGAATCACAGCTCACTGCCTGCACAGAGGACATGGTCCTGCGGGCCCAGGTCTGTGGCAGGTCGCTGGCCTTCCATGCTGGCTTTTGCATTATGGGGACAGATCATGACTTCAGCCACTGCTAGAGGAACCTGAGCAGCCCATGCAAGGAGAGATGATCTTCTTCCCCCCACTAGGGATCTTGGCACATATGCCAAGAGCAGCAGAATAAGGACTTCCATTTGAGGTGGGAGAATAGGCAAGAAGCAGTTTTTCCCACCGGTTTTCTGTTTTACTTAATGATCCGCAGTCAGTCAGATCCTTAATTTTAAATGGTAAATGCACTCATCAAGAAAGCCCCCAGGACCTTGCAAGTAATTCAGTTGACTGTATTGTTACATCAGCCGTGAAACAAATAAGCTGTGAATGTGATGGCTCAGCATTTACAAGTGCTCTGTGACTTGAAATGCTTGCAATCCAGCACTTAATTATATTGGATTTGTTAATTAGTAAGGAATGGACAAGAAAGAAATAGTCAGTATCTGACCTAGAGAATTTAAACAAAAAACAAAACAAAACAAAAAAAACCACCAGAAAATAAACCCAAGGCGCTTCACCCATTTAATCCAGGCTGACATCCCTGCCTTGGTGGTTCCCTAACTAATCTATTTTACAGCATTTCTTCAGTGCCCGTGTTAATAACATTTACATTCTTCCCATGACAACATTCTTCACGAATTTCTCAAGCCCTCATCCCTTCTTTTTGTTTGGAAACAACTCTTCCTGGTGAGCAGTGAAGTAGCCTGACGTCTTCCCCTACTTTTATCTTCTTGTGTTGGTATTGTTTTGCTGGGAAAGCTTTGCAAGAGAGAATAATTTTGCTGCACACACTGAGAGCAGCCAGGTACAAAGTGGTGTGAGCTCCTCCAGAGACTTGCTTTACTATCAAACCCCCCTAACTAAAGGAAAATTCATCCCTGGCTCTCAAGCGCCTTGTCATAGGGTTTATGAAGTTGCATGGTCCAGCAGGAGCCCAGCCACCTTGCTAGGTCACAGGCATAGGTTCAGTCAGCAGTACCTCAACTCGTGACCTGCTGCTAGCTTTGAGATTCAGAGCTGCAGCCTTGACTTCATACCAGAAGCAGACTGGGAAGGATCTGGAAGGGCTTCCCCGCTCAGCTCCAGCTGCAGTGATTTATAGCAATTCACTGCAGAGGTTAAACCGACGAGGATAATTGTGGGTATATCCTCTTCTGAAAAGAAGGCATCAATGTTTCCAGAAAGATGAGCACAGAAATAGGAAAGTTACCGCACAAAGTCAATCTGATTTTCTCATCTAAGCACTGAGCAAAGCTCAACTCTTTGTATTGCTTTAACAAAAGGAAAGGAGAGTTCCCAAACTGCCTGGTGGGAACAGCTGCTGCTCCACACTACCCCAGCACCCCACAGGTGTCAGGGCATTGCTGGGGAGGGTGCTGGTAAAATCACACCAGGTATCATGGTAATAATTTCATGAGATGGATAATTGTGTGCCAATGCTTGGGTCTGTGCCCGGGGCCTCTTTATTTTACTAGAATGGAGGTGCCTCCAAGGTCTCATTCCTAAGCTTAAGAATTTGCTAATCTAATATACTTTTGCTCAGAAGTGTCTTATGGGCATTCCTGATTTTTAACCCTGGGATATACCTCAGAAAAGCAGTATTTCCTATTGTCTTAATAATATACCTGATGAAAAACTGGCCAGTTTTCTAACTATTTTTTGTCCAAATTAATATCGCTCATCAGAAATCCTGTGCTATGTTTGACAGCTATTTTGTTTCCTGAGCTTCACTTTTCCTATTCAGCACTAAAATCAGCACTGATCCAACAAATCCTTGTGACTTAAATTAAGGTTGAGTCTACTTTTCACAGTAAAGGTAGTACCTTTCTTGTCCATGCAAGATCACGGTTGATTTTGATGCCACTGTTGCCAAAATGATCAAGAAGATGGAGGATTGACTCACTTGCTTATTCATCCAGCACACAGCACTTTACTGTGCCAGATATAAGGCGGCTTAGGCACAAGATCAGGTTCAACAGCTTCACAAGCTAACACTCATCAACTGAGCTCTGCTAACTATCCCTATGCCTGCTCTAGACATGGCCAAGTGGTGAGGTAATGCATCTGAGCTTAAAAACCTCAAATAAAGACATATAAGCTAAATCACATTACCTCGCAATTGGATTGGGCTAGCGCATGCACACAGTCAGCTACCAACTCCTAAAGTGCTTGCTAAGTGACAGTAACTTTCTTGCATGTACAGTTCCTAATTTTTCCTGGATATTTTCCCTTCTCCCATATAAAAATGTCATATATCCTTTTGAATCACTACTGGACCAAAGACCTGGAGAAGCATCACAAGCTGCCCTCTAGGCACTCTCTCTGAAGTCCCCACGGGAATGAGAAAAAATTGATGATGTTGCTTAAACTTACAACATTTCTGGGAAAGTTTCCTTTGGAAAAAAAGAAAAAGATGTATCTTTGATGCAGGATAACTTCTGACACTATGTAAACTTTAATAGTGACCATTATCAGGTTTTTCAGGCAAGAAAGCATACATTTTTATTAACTGTGTGATCACTCAGCTCAGCCTATAGAACAGCAGTTGTGGCAATCCAATGTAACATTATTTAATTGTAGTGTAGTAAAAGTCATCAGAGTGCCCTGTGGGGTGCTAAATCCGATAGAAATGTCAGATTTGCAGTGGCCTGAAACACAACTGGTTTTAAACCACACAGTTTTAGTGCACAATGTTATGTCACAGGGATAAGCTATGAACAAAGTTATCTCAAATCTACCTCCCAGCTTTTGGGCACTGGCTTATTTGCCACTGTAGAAAACATGCTATTCAAATTAAAACCGATTAAAGAGTTATCATTAAAACCATCTCCATCCCATTCTCAGCCTGGGGCGGAAGAGGGTTTGGAGTGCAATGCTGTCCCATCCAGAACCACGGAGATTAAAGGACTCTCCCATAAAACCACCCAGCGGGACCACCGGGTACACCTCTGGACTTACTCCCCTGCAGCAGTGCAGTGCTGTTTGTGCAGCACCGGTCCTCCCAGCCCTTGCTCCTTGCTCCTGTCCTTGTTCCCATCCCTCCTTTTGGTTTCTCCTCCTGTACTCTCTGAGGTCTTTGGGCTGACGAAAGTGCTTCACGACTTCAGAGAGGGTGGGAGGGAAATCCACGTACGTGGAGCCGCTTCTGAAATTTGCTCTGTCCCCCCGCGCTCCCCGCAGAGCCGAGGGAAGCCCCCAGCGGCACACGGGAGGCCGTGATGGGAGTCAGCAAAGCACCGCAGGCTCCTGGAACGCCTCCCAACACCCAAATTACACTGGCTGAGGATTCCCCCGTGCTGTGAAAGACTTCAGCTGCCACTTCAGGCGTTCCCCACAGTGGAGCAATAGTCTGGCTTTTGGTTTGAATTTGTAAGGATATAAATGTTCCCACAATAAGCAAGTAAGCGCCTGAGCCAGCTAACAGCATTTTTCCTGCAGCTCTGAATTACGTCCTCCTGCAGGGGCGGCTGATACTGGTTGACCCTGTTTACATAAACATCACTGCGGAGATGTCTCCACCTTCAGGGTATCTGTCCCCCACCCAGCTGTGGTACACCTCCCCTCCTCTGCAAGATCTTACTTTCCAGTTCCCTTCTCATCCTTCATATCTCTCAGGCACGATTTACTCACAAAGAAAGCAGAAATACTCAACAGTGCTCATTACTTCAACAAAGACAAAAACACTCTGGGTCTAAGTACATGCAACTTTATTTTTTACTCAAAAGAAGAAATAAATGATGTTCATTTTTTTTAAAAAGTACATCAGTAGAACGGATGATTCCTAAAATGAATGGTCTATTTAAAATATGTATTCATTAAATATTCCCTGAAATACAGAAAGTTTCCATTTTCCCAACTGAAAACTTCAGGAAGGAATAAAGATCTTGTTAGAACTGTAGGCAGAGCTGTGCAGAACTATTGTTATTATTTCAATTAAACTTTTCTAAAAACTATCTGCAGATGGTTAGCTGGGACATCAGGCCTTAAAGTTTGCCTTCTGTCTTCATTTCAGGGACCTAAAAATTGAAAATTTTCTTCTTGATGAGAACAACAACATCAAAATTGTTGGTAGGTACACATTATCTGTGAAGCTTGTTTTCAGCTTTTTATTTTGTGTGGCTTTCAGTGACAGTTCAACTACTATTTAAACAGCACATTTTATGAGTGAGCTTGTGATTATTCAATAAACATATTTGAGCTTTTAGAATAAATAGAAGTTATGAAGTATAACTTAACAGCTTGTTTATTTGAGCTTTAACTAAAACATATTTTTAAGAGAACAAGGAAAACAATTTTGCCTATTGTTTTCCCTTGTGTATTGCTGGAGAAGCAAGAAACAATTACAGCTTTTATGTGTAGAAAGCTGTTCCTAGCAGAAGTGATTTGTAGAGAAAGAAATAAATCTTCTGGGGTGAAACGCAGGTATGGACACATTAGCTTCTGCCGAGTCATTACTCCAACTAGAAACCTCATCATTTGGTATGTGTAAAAAAAAAAAGTCTGTTTTGGTCACTAACAGAAACCTTGCTACAGTTGTGAAGCAAACATTTATAAAAATGAGGGAATTTGCACCAAGCAGTTAACACAGCTCAGAGAAACATTAATTTTATTCTATGGAAACCGCACAGAAAAATCCCCGTGAGGGAAGCTCCCTTTTAGAGAGGCCACATGTTTAACCCAGTGTTTCCCAAACTTTTAAAAGCTTAACACCTCTGAGAAAAAAGGCACCAACTCTTCACCCCTGTTTTATAGCCAGCCAGTCCTTTACAATCACACCTTTCTCTTCCCTCCCCCTTGCGCACATGCACATATACAGAGAAAAAGGCTTAAGTTAGCACATTTTACCCCACGTTTACAACGGGCTAAAGCACAGCCAGCTGAGCCAAATGCCATAGCTCATTAAGCCATGCTAATGCAGCTGTGTAGCTAACCCCTTGTACTAGCATACAGTCAACTGAGGCAAACTAAAATAGCTAAACCCAAATCAACCAAACCAGGCATACATCCCCATGGCTGGGAAACTTCACTGTTACCTCTGCTAATTCATGGCACATTTACTTGAACCCAAATTGGCATCCACAGCTGAGATGTCACCAGATGCTAAAGCCAGCTGCTGTTTTCATCTTTCTCCTATCTTTAACCAATTTGCAAAGTTAGACTATTTTAAGAAGAGACTAAAACTTCTTCGCCTTTGTTTTTGTGACCATCAGATTTTGGACTGAGCAATACTGCAAAGTTTGAGGGTCTCTCTCAGGAGCTGTTACATACCCAGTGTGGAAGCCCAGCTTATGCTGCCCCAGAACTCCTTGCTCATAGGAAATATGGTCCAAAGGTGGATGTCTGGTCCATGTAAGTAGGTCTAAAAAGATACTTATCAAAACACTCTCAGCACTGAATCATTTAGACAAGACTCTGATATGAATAGGTTGGTGGCACTCTGCTTTGGGGCATCAGTGGGGAAAGCAGAGATATATCAGAGAAGGGTTGCCAGAAAAAAAAATATATGGGTGTGAAAAATATATCTTGAAACATGTATCCATTGCAGAACACTGGAGGAAAAAAAATGAATGAGCAATGCATGTGCTATTCTGGAGTAAGCCTGTGGCAAGGGAATTCAGCAGAAGGTAGGGTACCCAGCTCTAGGAGCCTGTTCTGAAAAGGGAGAGAAAGAGCTTGTACGTACCAGCCCCCTCAGATGAACCCCCCGCCCTCCTGTCCTTCTGGCACACAGGTACAGCTGATATCTGAGTAACTTCTGTCAAAATCAGAAGCCCTGGAAACCCTGAGCGGACAAATGGGCATTTCCGTCTACTTTGCCAAAAGAAGAAATCTGAAAGAAAAATTGAGTCTCAGGGACACACAGACCAAAGATGTGGCTACAGCAGAGCCAGGAGACCTTCATCCATACCTTGGCTAGGCCTTTATATCAGATTATGATTAAAAAGTGGAGTTATTTACTTCATAGGTGGCACAAACCTGAATGGATTCCTTTTTCTTTGTTCATTACATCTATAGGATATGTCTCTTATAATAAAGAAAAATGCAGAAGGTGCCATCAGAAGAGTAATTTTTCACATAAATTATCTCAGACTTTTCAACTGCATTTGCAGTTTGCAATTCTAGCAGTCAAGTTTGCGGGTTTTTACTTTTTTGACAGTTTTTCTGGATGGATCTGAGAAAATGATAGTATATTAAGTCCATTTTTGTATCCTTTGATATTCATGGATCTGGATAGGAGAGCAGCTCTCCATGTCCATCATTTGTCCAAAGGAAGTTCATATTTATCTGTAGGTATATGTGCCCACGTATCAGCTTCTCCTCAGCTGTTTTGATAGTGACCATATGCCCTGGTCTGAGAGTTCCACCTGGAACATGTTTTTAAGCACATTTCTAGCAGGTATGATTCAGGGCATAGAAGATGAGTAATATAGACTAAGCCAAATCTTCATCTAGAGCACTAAGATTCAAAAACCCAGTGGCTGGTCACATGCACCTTTGTCCAGACTCCTCCCACCTATTTACAATTGCAACCATAACTCCCTGCAGTATCTTAACTAACAAGTGGCAGGGTAAAAATCAGGGTGCTATTGAAGCCACTGATGAAAGCCCGTGGGTTTCAAACAGCTCAGAAGACTTGTAAGAGTATTTGGACTTTTTGGCTTAGAAGTGCCACCTCCCATCCCACCCCACAACCGTATTGATCTAACGGACCTTAATGTTCTGTTCCCGTTCAAGACACAACGCTGCATTTGATCCAAACCCAAACTACCTCTCTCTGGTCACCTGCCAGAAGGAACAGGAGGTCTGGATGTACAGAACTGCTCTGAACTGGGATGCCCCACCTGCTTGTCCAGCTGCAAGAATACGGAGTCTCTTTAAGGAGCTCTCAGCAGTCTTTACTAAACTGTGTATCTACAGAGGACAAAGCGTTTTACTTTCATCTACAAGGTTGCTGGTACCTACATATAGGCATCTGATTCAGATGTCTAAAGTAGAAGCTTAGCGTTCCTATATGCTCAAAAGAGAAAGAGGACTTATATACACATAAATATATAATGCACATTATTCCTCTCAAGACCTGCTTCTGGCAGACATACTATATATTAGGGGTTTGATCTAACTATGATTCTTATACCTAACTATGATTCTTATACCTTCCTGTAAATTTACAGGATATTAATGGTACACAAAGTTAAGGATAAAGGGACAAATTCTACCAAATTACTTCAGTACAAGTCTGGATTTCAAGAGCGCTACTGTGAATTTATGTAGACATAACACAGACGAATCAGGTCTAGGGGATGCTGTCAGCACTTAAATAGGATTATATTTATTTCACATTTCAATGTCTGAATGAAGGCAAAGCAGTAACCTTAGAACAATTTACTGAGCTCACTGTTAATAAACATCACTTAACAGGTTAAGGGCTATATAAAACTTATATAAGTATTTAACATAGACATATTCTACATTTTAGGCATAAAGCATATTTACAATTTAACCTGAATTGTTCACATTATCATCATGGAAAAGGGAATTCTGATGAACTAAAATATTAATTAGAAAGATAAGTAACTTCTATTGTCACAAAATAAATAAAGGATTGCAGATCGACTGGACTCTGGCAAAAGATTCCAGTGTGGTGGAGAAATACTGACTTTATGCAGCAGGACTGACAAGGAGTCATTACAATGGGAACCAGAAAGCCATGTTCAGTCAGAAGCACATTCAGAAAACCAACCAGTTTCAACTATAATACAGCTAAGGCTCCTATGAGGCAATTGCGAACAGCAGTGCTTGTTTTGCCTAATCATAACTTTTGTGCATAAGATTTTAAAGATTCTTTGAAGGACTGGAAAGTGATTGGCTTTCGTGCACCAGCTGAATTGAGGAAACAGCTGCTGTATTCAAACAAATCCAGATAGTTCAGTCGGAGAGAGGAAAAGCAGTCTGTTACAGCTAATAAACTTTCAAGTTTAACATGCCATCAGATTCCAGATATAATTAACTACTAAGTGCATTACTGTTAACTAGCTACATTTTGTACATAAGATTTAAAAAGAGATTTTTAGGATGGCAGCTCCATCCATTCCCCAAATTCCCATACTTTGGGGATTCCCCATCCAGTAGGCTGATGAAAAGAACTATATTGCCAGTTTAAAGCACCAATCATGTATATCATCACCAGCAATTTAAAGTGCATGGTAGTGTTTGCAGTGTTGAAAAGAAAAATGTATTTAATGTTGTAATGACATTAGAGATCCGTTTGCACTGCATGTTACTCCCACTCATCAGAGGATATTCAGGGGCCCTTCTCTCGCTTCAACTCCAGCTACATTTAATCCACATGCTATTATCTATTATAGAACAACAATCCTTGCTACTTCAGTCAACTCAATGTCATTTAATTGCGGCATGTTTCCTTTGTATCTCTGGGGTTTTTTACTCTAAGGATTCATCAGGAAAGTTTTGGAAAGCATTACATTCAAGGACTAGTTTTATCAGAAGGTTTGGTAAAGTGAGAAGAGATTGATCTCACCTATATTTAGCCATTTAACAACCAGGCATCTGGGTTATACCAGACAGCTAGTGTCCTGTTATTGTCAGTGCAGGGAGACAGCTCATCTCCTGAGGCACTTAAATGTAGCCTAAAATAGCTGTATAACATAGCTGTGATGAAACTCTCTTGGAGAGGCCTGTCTTTGATTCCATTGATAACTACTGATACCTAGGTTTTTAGATGGTTAAAGTGAGACAAGATAAGTCCTAGTTGAGAGTAATAAAAAACATTTATCCATAGGTCACTGGTTCAAATGCAATTCCATGCAACATTTAGAAAAAGGTGCCACCATCTTCTCATGGTTTTTCAATGGTGCCATCATCTTCTCATGGTTTTTCAACTGTTTGAAAACATTAAAAAAAGATTGTAGTTGTGCACGCCACAAACAGATCTGTTTCACAGATAACGTCGTCATCATCTGCACT
Source organism: Ciconia boyciana (assembly GCF_034638445.1). NCBI lineage: Eukaryota > Metazoa > Chordata > Aves > Ciconiiformes > Ciconiidae > Ciconia > Ciconia boyciana. Next base: position 40,367,033 of record NC_132936.1, read on the forward strand.
AATGTACCAACCAGATCAATTAAATTAGAACTGCTTGAATTCCTAAAATGACTGTCTTGACTGAGTTCAATAGAGAAACGGCAAAGGATGGCAAAGAGAAGTGCTGTTGCGGTGGCGCAGCTCAGCTGGAGCAAGGAAGTACCATGGAGAGTGTTCAAGGAAACCTCCCCGTTCACAAACTCGGGACAGCTAAGCAAGTTTTCCAAACGTTGGTACTTCTCCAGACTGAATGGCAAACCTTCACAAAGTTTGCTGATCACTGCTAGCAGACTGTTAGTCTTTCGCAAGACTTAAAGTTTTAGGTCTTTAGCCAACAGCAAGCTGTTACCAAATGAATGCCTTCTAGGCATAAGTCACACCTAATTTAGCAATCTGAGCAAAGCAAGAAGAACTGAATTACTATTTGGAACAAGATCTATCACATCAGTCCCAGCTCTGTGTTGTCACTCAGCCTCCAAACCAAAATGCTTTATTCTGGTGGGCTGGGTACACTACACTGACACTCCAATGAGCTTATTTTAAAAATAAACAGCAGGTTTCCACTTTCAACACTGCAGGCTTTCCAGTCATTCACTGTACAGTCTATTTTATACACACTTACCACAACATTCTTTTCTAGATAAAATGGCATTTACACAAAGAAAAAAGGCGTAAGATGTGTATTCAGTACAAATTGCTGCTTAGAGGTAATTTGTAACCTCATTCTTGATATTGAAGGCAAATCTCTGAAACTTGACTCATAGCTTTGTGGGATTTTTAAACAAATCTTCATTAGCATTATATGGAGCTCTGATGTTTGTCTTTTTCTTTGACAGAGGTGTAAGCATGTTTGCTATGCTAACTGGCACATTACCCTTCACAGTGGAACCTTTTAATATCAAGCAGCTACATCAAAAAATGTTAATCGGAGAAATCAGCCCTATTCCATCAGATATCTCCCCTGGTAAAGCACTCCAATTTTTTATAAAGAATACTGATGTATAAAAGGTCTAACCCATGTAATAAAGTGAATTTAGCAATAACGCAATCTTCTGGAAAATAAGAGGTACCTTTTCCAGTTGCTTCGTTTGCATTTAGAAATAACTTTTGTGTGCTTTAGGCAAGATCTCTTTATCTCAGGCTAGTAGGAAAATAACATTGTTGTCTCCTCAAAAGACCACTACTCTTGGTTCCTATTTACAGGGGGAATAAAATGTACATTGCTTTTACATAAGTGGAGCAGCTGTGCAATAAATGAGAACTCTGTCATGTTTTGTATGTCCCACGCTGTGTGTCGTAGCCAGGCATTCTTTCCTGTTTTTCCCAAAACACAGTTATCAAAACCTTAGATAATTTTTCCTGAAGAGCTTATCTTTTGGCTACAGACAGAACCCACAACACTGAGATAATTAAAGAAATGGGAAGGCTATTTTTGTGAAGAGTCTGTTCATATTTTTCATGAGAAAGAACTGAAATATGACATTATTCAATGAATTTTACTGACAATCTTTAATGAGGTGCAGTCTATGGAGTCTTTTAAGACAACTGGGAAAGATAGTTCTCAAAAGCTCTATCCTGAATTACAGCCCATGGCTCTAAAACCCAGAAGTCATGCTGGTGTATATACACTCTGGGTTAGCAGTCCCAAATTTACTTCCTCAAAGCTCACAATTCTGCTGCTTTACAATGATTCCTATACATCTCTGGCTTTAGTCCCTCTTTTCTCTCCACCTGGACTAGCATCTGCTCTGTTGAACATCACAGGCTTGGGCCCCTTCTCACAGCCGTTGCTGTGCAGCTTCACTGACCAAGTCAGAAAGCAGAGCAAATGAGACTTGTTTTACCCAGCTATCTACCAGCATGAGTTCAGATCTCCCCATCATTTCGAGCAGCTTTGCTCTGACGTTAGGCAAGAATGAGCCTAGGAACCAAGATTAGCTTCAGTGGCTGCCTGCAGCCAAGCCCTGGGAAGCAGCAGACAGTTCCAGACTAAGCTAGCTGCATCTAGTCCGGAGTTACAGTATTAAGATAATGTGATGACTCAATTTCTTTTTCTCTCCCAGTAAACGGTATGAGGATATCTACCATAGCTGTCCAGAATGTTTGTACATTAGTCTCTCATTTATCTTTCTTTGGAGATTGGTTGCCAGAGAGCAGCTCCATTTTTCTACAAGCCCTCCATAGCTGCAATTATTATATTTCTAATTTTTCTATTTATGCTATTGTTATAGCTTCTACTAATAAATGCATTATCTCTGCTTTTCTACAAAGCCCACACAGTTAGTGGAAGATTGCGGATAACTCCATTGTTCCCTTGCCCATTGGGAATTTAGTGAGAGAGCAGTAGTAAACAAGCTTTGCATACTTTAGATCTAAGTTCTTCTGAAGGAGATTACAAGTGAAAGGAGCAGTATGTTTCCATTTTAATGCTCACTTGCCATTTTGCTCATTTCAAAACATCCCCAAGGAATATGGAAGAATTCGGTAGAGTTTTCCCAAGAAGAAAAAAAAGAGAGGGACTTTATGCAGTGTTGGAGCTGAGTGATAGACATATGGGAATGTTTGAGCTTTCCCTGTCCCAACTCCAGAAAGCCAAAGCACAACACGTCATCTGAGCACACGGGTACATCTCCCTCCCTCGATACAGAGTTTTATCAATGAGGTTAGCTTCTTTGTGGGAGGAATGTAACTCCTGGGTAGTCAGCTGGCACAGAAGTGTCCCTTCTCAGAGCCTTGATCGAATGCTGAGTGAGCACAATGCTGAGATTGCTATTGATGCCATAGGCTGCATTCACTGGGGTAAATCAAGCAAATTAGGAAGCGAGGTCCAGTGCTGTATCTATAGCAGCATCCATAGGTCCGTAGCATGCCTCCCAGCATGGTTTGGCCCCTGCTGCGCACCCTGCTTAGGCAGGGCAAGTGCCACATTTCTGAAAAAGGAAAATTTTGCACTCCCCAAATAATCAGATATTACTAGTAAACAAGCCATTTCATCTGAATACTGCACAGGAGCTGTACACTTCGTGCAGTCCTTACTTGAGCCTGACCCTGCTAAGAGGCCTGGAGTCAAAGAAGCAATAAAAGACAAATGGTTGAACGAAGGCTTCACCAGGAAAATACTGAATGCTTCTACCTATGAGAACAGGTAAAAAAATTCACATCTCTTTTCTAGCTTGGGATTTCAGGATTTGGGATTTGAGGGGGAAGTGTTGGGGTTTTTAGGAATTTTTTTGTTTTGTTTGTTTTAGAAGATTCTTGTTATCTGCTCAGGGCTGTTCCAAAATGACAGAATTTTATTTCAGAAAACACCACATCAACTTTTCTAACTGTGGGCAAATTCTATATGAGAGGAAACATCCTTATAGAACTGCTTATATCCATTGTATCATTAATTTTGTTCTGAACATGCCTCACTGGTGCCACTAATTTCTAGACAGTGTGCTTCTAATCCTTTCCTGCAAAACTAGGTCTTGCATGCCTACCTGAGGGAACGACATTTTTATATTACACTGAAGTTCTTGTTATTCTAATAATTTTTATTCTCATCCATCTTTGTAACTGGCCTTAACTAGTCTCCATTTTTTTTTTTAGCAAGCCACTTTGCAGTTTAAGATTATTATAAAAGTTTGAAATAGATATGTGCAATATAACGTTTCACATAAACATTGCCAACTTTCGAGATGTTATTCATCTTTCATACTGGGAGGCTGCAAAGTATACTTTGCATGTCTTTAAATACCTAATTTCAGTGATGGACCTTTTACATCTTCCTCACAGCTGAAAGTACCTAGTCATGGGTCAAATATTTTGTGCCCAGATCATTCTGTAAAAGTCAATATTTTACACTAACTGAAAAAGAGAGCAATTTGGCCTATGTAATCTGCACCATCTGCAATGGTGTCTGCAGGACACATGGCAGGTTTTCCTACCACAATCCAAGTGATCCACTGCCAGTCACAGCCGGGGCTATTAGAAATCTATGTGCAATTTGTTCATTTCTCTGAGAACTGCCCACCGTTCCTACATTTGCCATCCTTCCCTCCCCTCAGATGTGTCTGTGCCCATTCATACTGAAGTTAGACAAGTTTGAAAAAATGTCTTAGGAGTCTCAGCATCCAAGGCTGTCATATTTCTAAAATGCCTTTACTAGACTTTACTACTAACAGAAGCCTGTGAGTAAAACAATTATCATTATAACATAACAAGTTTTATTTCACAATCTGATTTATATAAAAATCAAAATCCTCCTGTACTTTCCTTAGTTCTTTTTTTGTCCTTTGAGATTTTCCTGCCGTTGGGGCTCTTCCTGTCTTCTTACGCACACGTACACGCACTCTCTGTTAATCCATTTGAGACTACTATACTGAGAACCAAAAAATACACACTCGATTAAAATGAGAAAATGCTGGTTTCCATCTTTTAATTTTTCAAGCTTAATCCTCGCGGGTGTCCTTTCAGAGTAATCAATTATATCAATAATAGGATATTTAATAATGCAGTAACAGAGCCTCAGCCCAGCAGTGAAGTTAGTGTAGCCAGACAGGGGATTTTTGCACAACTGTGTATCATAATCTGCATGTACAATCGACTTAGCCTGCTCCAGCTACATCACAAGAAGTGTGTTGTCCGCTTACTGTAAATTCTGACATTGTATCTGGACGCATCATTTGTATTTAAATACTTTTTCCTAATATTTCAGACTTTGCCCCAGTGAATTGAATCCCGTTGTTTTAAACTACATGACAGAAATGATGAAGTTCAGTCTTTCAGAAGTTATCAACATTTTAATAAATAACAGACCTTCTCCTGCCATGGCTTCTTATTGCTTATTGCTGAAAAAACTGCTCAGGTACCAGAAAGACCGCAAAAGAGCCCAGGTAAGATACCATGATCATGGCAGGCACAAAGTGCTCCCTGGATGCCTATGAGGAACGTCACAACAGCCACACAGCACATGTGAAAAAGGTGGTTGTCCATGGAATGGAGACAAAACTCACCAAAAATAGTAATGAAATTGCAGATCTGGGTGCAGTCTCAGGAAACCTATGTTCTGGCATTCTCAGAGGTGATTATTTTAAGGGATTTTTTTTTCCAGAGATAAATATACCCTTTTTTATGACTAATTAATTTTAAAAATGGGCTGCTGGTTGTAATGGGATTGAGAATTATTCTGCTTTACATGAAAGATTACTTTTCAATTAGGAACATTAGCATCTCAGTGACCTCGCCATCCCTTCCCTTTCTGACTGGTCCGTGAGGGCCTGATCCAAAGTCTGGGGAAGTGAGTGGGAAGCTGTGAAAGTTGTAAAATCTTTTCCCAGCATCTTTTTTTGTATTTTTACCACTGTATCTTATGCTCACACTTCAGCTCCAACTCACTCAGGGACATGGAGTGAGATCAGAGAGGACAAAAATTTAAAAAATAAATTCAGAAAATTATGGTAATCGCTGGTAAGGCCACAATTAGTTAAAAAGGCTGTAAGCTTTCTTTTACAACCATCTCCACTAAGGGGTTCACAGCTCAGTCATAAAAATTTTGCCTCAGGCAGAAACTAGGCAGACAGGAAGCCAAATTCCAGCTTCTAACACACAAGTGCAATGGGGAAAGTTTCAGCAACAAAATAACACACATCAGCGATTAGCTTCCCATTCAAAGCCTTTGCCCTGGAGAAGCTGTATTTTGAGAAGGTCCAGTTGACTCCTCTAGAAATTATTCAGATGAGCTTGAGCAGATCCAGATCTCCATCCCAGCACACAGCCCCAAGGTCACAACAGCCCGTGCAGTGTTTGCAGGCAGAGCCACAACTCAAAAATATGAGTTGGGGAGTGTGTGTGTGTGTGCGCATGCGTGCTTAGGAGGAGGAAGCTTTCCTTCACATATGTGATTTTTTCATGTTATAATTTTAAATTGGATCTGCTAAATCGTAAGTCACTCAAAAAGAACCATATCGTGAAGGCTATTGACCAGCTTTCCTGAATCTCTGGATAGCAAGCTGATTTACAGCCCCTAGAGATTTAGCCTTCCAGGCAAGTGGTAGCGTTTCACGTCCTCTGTGACCTCTTTCAGCATCCTACCCGGGTGGAAGAGGGAAGCAATCGTGTGCATCAAGTAAGTTACAAGCTGATTAAGGGGCTGCGTTTCTTCCTGCCACTCCTGGCATCCAAAATGCCTTGTTAAGGCAGAGAGTCAAGCTGAATTCAAGCACAGACCCAAAAAATGGCTCCCATAGTAAGGCAATAACACTACAAATTATTGTTTTGAAGTCCTAGTATATTTTCCAGGCAGGCTGGAGGTTTTGGTAGAGCAAGGAGAAAAAGAGGGGAAGTTTAACAAAGGAATGACTGACATTTTCTTTCTCCATGTTGACATTTTTCCAGACAAAGGTTTAAACCCAAGCCAGTACTGACGCAAAATAACGTAGACAGCTACCAGCTCAAAACAGTGGTGACTTTCACAGAATCACAGAATCACAGACTGGCTGAGGTTGGCAGGGATCTCTGGAGGTCGTCTGGTCCAAACCCCCTGCTCAAGCAGGGCCACCTGGAGCTGGTTGCCCAGGACCATGCCCAGATGGCTTCTCAATATCTCCAAGGATGGAGACTCCGCAGCCTCCCTGGGCAACCTGTGCCAGTGCCCAGTCACCCTCACAGTGAAAAAGCATTTCCTGATGTTCAGAGGGAACCTCCCATGTTTCAGTTTGTGCCCATGGCCTCTGGTCCTGTCACTGGGCACCACTGGAAAGAGCCTGGCTCCATCCTCTTTGCCCCCTCTCTTCAGACATTTGTATATATTGATGAGATCTCCCTGAGCCTTCTCTTCTCCAGGCTGAACAGTCCCAGCTCTCTCAGCCTTTCTTCATAGGGGAGATGCTTCAGTCCCTTCATCATCTCTGTGGCCCTTCACTGGACTCTCCCCAGTAGCTCCATGTCTTTCTGTACTGGGGAGCCCAGACCTGGACAGACTGCTCCAGGTGTGGCCTCACCAGCGCTGAATAGAGGGGCAGCATCACCTCCCTCGACCTGCTGGCAACCTTCCTCCTAAAGCAGCCCAGGACACCATTCACCATCTTTGCAGCAAGGGCACATGGCTGGCTGATGGTCAACTTGGTGTCCACCAGGACCCCCAGGTCCTTCTCTGCCAAGCTGCTTTCCAGCTGGGTGGCCCCTGGGTGGCATATGCTGGTACCTGGGGTTGTTCCTCCCCAGGCTGCAGGACTTTGCACTTCCCCTTGCTGAACTAAACCTAGTGGGGACGTGTCTAGCACGTGAACCGGATATGCACTCTGGACTCTGTTCGGTTGTGTCATATCACAACTCCCCATTTCTACACTTTCCCTATGTCCCTTTCCACGTAGCTCCCAGATGTGCAGTTCTTTCTTCTGCACCACAAAACAATGCTGATCTGAAAATCTTCACATGTTCAATGTGGGGACTTCTTGAATTTGCATTCGGACAGACAGAATCTCCCTTTGATGGCTTTGCAGGGAAATGACTCGCTTTTAGGAGGGCATCTTTGCTGATAAGCTGAAATACAGGCACAAGCTAGATGCCTAAATTTGGCAGAGTGGATTCTATCATAAATAATACCTTCTAATATCTGTTACTAAGACATAGAAATTAGGAAATTAGAAAAGACCAATTCATACTATCTTTCCATGTCATTAAAAGTTCGTTTCCTCTTGTTTGTTAGCACAAGGTTTGTAAATGCTACCTTTAAACTCAGAAACACTAAGCCTGATACTAGTACCATTTAGGGATTATTCTGTAATCAAAGAGTGTTTGTAAAACTCATAGTTTTTTTCCCAGATAGTCACTCTACATCGTTCGTTTCTTAATTTCATCCCTCTACTCCCTCTTACATTCTTCTGTATTATGAAAATTAGTATTTCTCCCTTGCTAGTAGTTAGGCTCTGCAACTATTCGTAGTTAATAATGATCGCCTCTCGGTTGTTTCTTATTCAAGCCTTACACACAATTAACCTGTGCAATCACTCCTGCCCAGGAGCTCTTTTAAACCATGACTACCAGTGCTACCACCTTACGCCAGTTTCTCCAATGTTCAGCAATATTCCTATTGCCCAGAAAGACTGGGGTTTGGGCAAAAAGAGGGGGAAGGGAGGGGAAGGCTGGCTAAGAAATCAAATTGGGCGTTCTTACCCAATGCTCTTATTTTTCCAGTATCCTCTAGCCTGTTCTTCAGCAAAAGCTACTTTATGCACATGCTTACACAACCGCAAAACTTAGCCCTAAGCGTATGCAAAGTATATAGGGAAAAGAAAAGAATGCATCTCTTGGATCCCAAGGCGGAGCCCCACACGGGTAGCATGACGTTTTTGGGCAGAGGCAGAGCCAAGAGCAGCCCCCAGCTCCCCTGGAGCCTAGCCCACGCTGCGCTGGCACGGCTCTCAGAGGAGGCAGCTGGCAGGGCATTATCTTGGGGGGAAGATTCTCTGCTTTGGTCTAAAAGAGGCCAAATTCAACCACCTCTTTGGCAGGCTGCAATGCACTTCTCCGACCACCCGCCCACAGAGAATTGAAACTGAGGAAGAAGCGTAATGATTGTTAACAGAGTGCAAGGAGGAAATTTCCCACTTTTTCATCTTCTTGTTGAGATCCTGATAATGTTACTGGAGCTTAATTACAACAGCATGGATATTCGATATTTGTATTACAAACTATGCCAAGGATATTTCAAAATGCATAGATAGATGTTCTTTCTATTCTGTATAATGCCAACTATTTGCTATTTATTACTAGCAGTGTGTGATCCGTCATTAAATCACATAATTTCCTTCCAGCTCTCCAGATCTTGCAAACGTATGCATCAGCTTTAACTTTAAGTATATGAATAGTTTCACTGAGCTCAACAAGACAACTTGTGTGCATAAAATTAAAGCACAAAAATTAGCATTTGCATTTAAATGAGTGCAAATTTAAATCTAAATGAGTAAAACAAATAAGTAACAATTAACAGTCACAGGTAAAATGAAGTACCCTGAAAACAAATTGCCATTAATTTACATTATTTCTCTCTAGGACTGTAAAGGATATTGCATATTCTTATCTGCCTATGAAAAGAGATATTTACAGACAGCTAATATTTATAAAGGAGTAAATTTCTGGTAAAAAAATAGTCCAGTATTTTTGAGCAAATTAAAAACCTCCCCTCTCCTCAGTGAATTGTAGAGAAAGTTGGCATCTAGCTCTTCTGAAAATTCTGTCCAAAAAGAACCAAACATATCAAATATCAACACAAACAAAAAAGTATTTGCATTCATGACAATGCTCATGAATAATATGCAATAAAAAATTCCACCAACACAATCAGCCCAAAACATTGTTTGGAACTCAAACACATATTCACAAACCACTGCATTCAACTCATTTCAGGCAGCAGACTACGCTATGATTTTTCACACAATACCAAAGAAACATACAATTTCCTGGGGACAAATTTTCAGCAGAACTTCTAATCCACAACTTCAAAAAAGTGTGGAAATTATTTTTCATGTACAAAAGCCCCTGTGTTTGAAAAACCAGTGTGAGTCATTGCATTTGCAACTCCTTCTTGTATACATAAGTTAACATTTGTACATGCAAATAATAGTTTTGGTGGATGCAAACAGATGTGATTCTCATTTTTCTGGGTGCAATTAGAGAAGTCTGCTGAAAGCTTGACTCTGAAAAAAGCGTAAGATCCTTTCCATGTTCACATTTGAGCCATAAGTCATTGGATAAACTTAAAACACAGCCTGTCCCTTTATGCATCGTAATTCCTCCAAGCAATGTATTTACATTTTATGTGTTCTGTTGTAGAAGAGGGAGCCTTAATGATTACAATTTGCCATCCAGAACTTTATAGCTAGTCCTTGCAGAAAATAGCATTTCTGCCAAAAAGCTTCCTGCCCAGGTGCTTAACCAATTAGCTCTTAAGAGGTCTGGCAGTAAAACCAGTCATGGCAAGTTTTCTGATATACTGTATATAAGGTGACAGCTTGCAAAATGTAAGATGAAAATTTGTTTTCTTAACTAGCAGTGTGTAAACTCCTGGGAGACTATTTGATTGCATAGCCTAAAATGCTTATGACATCTCAAATTCCCAATTGATCTAGTGTGGTTTTAGCAATATGTTGTCAACTTAAACATATTGTGTTTCTTTTTATAAATACTTTAAAAATAATTTCCTTAATTGTGATTGGGTGCTGCAAATAAGTAGGAAGGATGGAGTAACCCCACAAGTTTGAGGTTTGGGGCCCTTCAAACTTTTCCAAACATTTTTGCTAACTCACAAAATACATGCAAGCTTTCAAAAGTGCCTTTTCTCCACAAATTACACCCACTTTTTATAATGGCACGTTAGATTGAAAACATACTTTTCACAAGGGGAGTACTTTGCAATGCAAAGAATAGAAGAAAACCATGAAAGATAAATATACCACAGTAAAACAAATGACTTCTCTGATTCTGGAAGCAAGAAATTTGTATTATGTGGGGATGGCAGCGAAAAGATCAAAACTTACTACAGATAATCCTTGAAGTGGTAGCTGCATAATGATGAAGTGGGTCTGTCAAAGATGATATAGAGAATGTGATAAAAAGCTTGGTCGTGAACTGGAATATCCATGTGGATAGTCAATACATTTCAGAAATTTCATTTTCAGGATTGCCAGACCTGAGAGAAGATGGTCTTTGGCAGAAGCAGCACATGGTGCAGATAGCTCATCACGGCCCTTAGTACTGTAGAAGGGGATTTATTTAACTGTGCAGCCCTTGCATTTTCACAAGGTTTTGATACCTGAAACCCAGCGTGCATGATGCTCTGAAAACTTGAATCATGGGACAGACAAGTGTCCTACATATGAGAACACACCCCCATGTGCACGTAGGATGCACGTAGGAGTAAGGGTGACGGCACTGCGACAGGAGGGAGTCCTGGAGCCCATGCTTGTGTCAGGATGCTCAGTCCTGTTACCGTAGCTCCATGGAGGTCTTCCTGCTGCAATCCCACTGCAAAACCTTCCCAGGACTGCTCTAGCCCTGTGCTGACTGCCTGCCCTCACAGTCCCACGATAATCTTCCTCCTGGGTCGGGGGGTGGTTCACAGAATCCTGTAATGTTTTTGCTTTGCAGCATGAGCTCTGTGGTACCCTGGTCTCCCTCAGACATCTGTTACCAGACTCTGAGCCATAAGCCTCAAAGGAAGTGCTACGGGCTCTCCAAAGATGGCATTCTAGTCTCCAGTGGGTTTTCATGAAAACTTGCTCCCTATGGCCTGTGCGGTAAAAGGCAGGGTCTGCCAGCCCATGTGCAGCTGGGTTTCAGGAAGAACCTTTGGCATGGGGTCTGCTCAGATGAAAAGTTGATGTGTGTAACTAAGGCTTGTGTGAAAACAAGATTTCCCATTGCACGTGTTATACTGTGATTTTCTTTAAAGTTCAAGGTGGTTTTTTGTTCCATACTAATTGAATGCTGTCTGATCATTTTGCAGAGGGAAAATGAAATAGAAAAACAAAATATTAATCCTGATAAACATTTGAATAGGGAGTCAGAAATTCAGATTTCCCAGAAGGCTGAAATGGACACTCTGGAAAACCTCAGGAATTATGGTAATAGGGCATTTCCTTCTGTACTAACCCTGGCAGTGCCAGATGCTATTCAAGAAGATGAGATCGCAATTACACTGGAAAACCAAGAAAACTTCCCAGAAGGTACTGTTCTGAAATACAGTCTTGGCATTTTGTCTGAAAGGGTACCGGGGTATCTGTCTAGGAAAAAAAGGGAACACAATTCCTGAAAGTTCTATAGAAATATCCTTCCACTTTGTTCTGAAATTACAAGTATTTTGAGCAATTCTTTCCCAGCCTCAAGTTTGGTGATTGATTGAATGTTGATCAGGTGAAAAAATTAGCAGGTGAACCCCTGATCTGGTTTACATTCTGCAGGTACTGATTACAAATAACTGTTCCGTGTCATTGTGTAGGTTAGTTCCTCTATGAGTCACCCTGGGATGGTACTAGTACTGCTAAGGCACTTCCAAGAATAGACGTTTATGAGAAAAAAAGGAAATTATTTACATTCCCAGGATGAATGTGAGCATGGTGCAAGTGTCACAACTTCGCTTATACTCAAGAAGGGGTTGCATTCACATCCATGGCATCATTTTCCATAGTCTCAAAAATATAGAAGATGCACAGTATTGGATAATCAAACTCCAGATCTGAATTTAGACTTATTTCTGCTCCAGTTATTGCACGCCCACAGCTACTCACATATGTGGCATGGTTAAATTAATGTGATATATAGCCCCAGAAGCATAAATGAAGAATAGTCACTAAAATTAAGGCAGGCAACTTTATGCTGAGGTGCTCATTTAAGACGGTTCACCCAACAAAAAATTGGCAATTGCCTACCTCCAGATCACCATTTGCTTTAAATCCTTGATGAAAAATTTCATTCTATGTCAAGATCTACTTTTATTTATGCCTTTACAAGTACTGACTTTTTTATTATGGAATGAAGCTGTTTTGATATTAACATGTTATTTTTCTTGAAAATACCATTCCAGCAGAAGCTGATCTGATTTATTCTATATTCTATTTAGTTTCCAAGTTTGCAGGCAGAGAGTTGATCCACCTTGGACCTCCTAAGTCATCAAGCAAAAGTACGCCATGTGAGCCCATGTATCAGCCACTTTTGGACTTTCAGGAGAATCTGAATGATTTTGAAGACTTGACTGAAGCCAGAAAACCATGTCTTCATGAGAAATTGTCATCCACTCCAGCAAATAACCAACCTCCCTCTTCAAATGTCCAAGCAATGACATGTTCAAGCAAAGTGCTTCCCCAGTCCCTAATGGAAAACATAATTATTGCCAGGAGTCCTTTCCCTCATCAGGACATGAGGATTAAAGACCTTCTGAAGGCAGTAGATGATAACATTTACATCCCAACACGGTGGCACCTTGATAAAGAGGGCACTGATCTCCTCACGACTGACTCTCCCCAGCTGTCGCCTTTCCCCAGGCTGCGACAAGCTGCCCTGAGAGAAACCCTAGCTAGAAAGATTTCCTGGCTGGGGGCATCATGGCAACATACAAATATCTGCCCTCTGGTTTTAGTCAATGGTTCAAAACCACCAGCCTGCCCCATGTCCCAACAGCAAACGTTTACCAGAAGAAGTGTGAGGCAGCCTAAAGAAAACCCAACCCACATTTTCAACAAGAAAACTAAGAAAAACTTTATCCAACTCAGACACACACCTAAAACTACAGATCTAAATCTTCCGGTTTTATCTCCACCGTACCAAACCAGGTTGGGGAAAAAAGCAGAGATTCTAAGGTTAAATTTTGCATAAATAAAGCACCCACAAAGCATCAGAAGAAAACAGGATGAAGGGGCAGGAAAGAAACAAACATGGACAGAAACAGAGAGCGAGAAAAGGTGGGCAGGAGACAGTAATCTTAAATTTTAAAAAGAGTCTCTTAAAAAGAGACACTTCCATACACAAAGAAGGATGGTATGATTTAAGCCGTGTATCCTCTGATATCCACCAAACATTGGGCTACAAATTTTGCAGAGTGCACCAAAGATGCAGAAAAACAGATGCCACTGTAACAGAACAACATTAAGCATATGTAGACAAAAAAGTGGACACTGCGGGCAGAAGATAAGATTTTAAATATTTTGTATCAATACATGTATTGTCCCAAACTTGTGTCACTTGTACTTACACATTTCATTCAGGAAATAAACGTGGTCAGGCAATTTTCATTAAGCTGTGAACATAATGCAGAAGGTAAACAAACAGTAACAATAATGGAATAATCGATTTAGGGGAGATTGTCGTAATAAATAAAATAGTCATGGCACTGATCTTTTATTTATTTATTTGTTTTAACTGTGTTTATTCTAATTAATAGAGACCATGCAACCTAACTCCCCTGAAAGGAGCAAATCAACACATTTTCCTTGTAAATTTAACAGCTTAATTAGGACTGCCTATTTGTAACTCTCTGCCTTTGCAATGTTTGTCCCTTACTATTGAAAACATGCATTTGCTTTCCGTTTCAATGATTTATGCTTCTTAGCTAGATTTTCATAGTACTAAGCTTTGAGCCTGATTCTGTCTTCAAACCAGTTTTACATCAGTTGAAAACCCTTAACTTCAACAGATTTGAACTTGATTGACCCCAACAGAGGTGAGAATACAATGGGAGCCTTCATATTTGCTGTTCTATAAGCTCACATGTAGAAGTAAAAGATGGGCAAAGGGTTTCTAAGTAATACTAGATAGATATACAAATAATAGCAGCAAGAAAAAGCCGCAGCAGAACAAGGCATAATCCTACAAGCTAAAACCAAGGCTTATATCTGACAAGCACTGTGGTAAGCATTTGGCCACATTGAGTGGCACCAAACCCACGGCCCCATTTTACTCTGTCTTGCCTTCCCCCACCACGCCAGGACCACATCCACTGGGTGAGCTCTTCACGGTCCATGCAGCTCCTGCACAAGCGTGCCATGCTGCCTCGATGAGGGCAGTTTACGCAGACCTATGTGGGTGCCAGCCACTCTGCCATCTCCTTGGCTGGGCTGAAACAGCTACTGCGGAGCCCTGCTCTCAGCCAGCCCTGAAACAACCTCTGAATAACAGAGCTGTTTTTAACGCAGTACATCTTTGCTGACCAGGCTTACAGGGCAAGTACACAGCTGCAGCTGAAGAGCTGGAGAGGAAGGCTGGGCGCATGGGCAGGAATTTATTATGCCAGCTTTGCCACCAAAGAAAACATGCTGTGTAACTTTATCCTGCGAGCATGTGGCTGCAAGTCAGATGTGCCACCTGGGATTGCAGCTGAGCTAGGTGGAAAGGCTAGTGACCCTGCCCATTGCTCTCCTTCAAAGCTTCAAGTCTCCTCAGAGCATAACAGCCCATGTAGTCACTCCAAAATCTAGTTGGTCAGAATGACCCAGGTTGGAAAAAACTTACTATTAAAAATGCTTGGTGACCCCAGCACGATTTGGCAGAACGTGGCCGGGAAGCAGATACACGTGCAGCATCTGTACCCCTCCGCTCAGAGGGGAAGGAAGGACCACTGGGCTCTGGACAGGGGCAGCTGGCGAGGAAGCTCAAACCCAGCAGCTGCCCTTATGCACACCTGAGCTAATGAGCAGCGCAGGGACCATGTGCTGTGCTCGTAACTCTGGCACCATGCAATTCAGAACCTAGAGGTAGCTGAGTGATTTCCAGATAATGTTTTTCTCGGAAAATCCAATTTCCTTAGAATTTAGAAAATGTTTACTTCTCAAAAATATTTTTAGCTTTGAATCACCCTCACAAAACACTTTTTGTTTGAATATTTGGTTTGAAACAAATGGTTTCAGCTGTAACATTTCAATTTACTGTTTCCTTTCACAATACTGAAATGCTTCATTCTGACCATAAATGTCTAAAAGCTTTTTCCTCCACATCATTTTTTTCTGAGAAAAATTTCTTTCCTTGACACTTTTTAATATTTTGTCTTTATACTCTAATTCCAGATGACAATAATATCAAAATGCTCTAACTTTTTTCACCGAGTCAAAACTACATTTTCCAAACAGCTCTACCACCATCTTCCAGCTCCTCCATGAGCCCTCGGAGAGAGGAGAGCAAGAGGAGCTTATGCTTCTCCTTTACCAGCTCAGAGCAGGCATGTCTATGTAGGTGCCAAGCAGATGACAGCTGCAGGAGAATACCTGTTCCCCACTAAAACAAAGCCTGGAAAGATCAGTGTTAAGTGACTCTGCACTATGACCCAAGTGCAGAAGAGGCAGCTCTTCCAGGAGGAGCTCCGAATTGTGATGCCTTCATCCTTCCGTGGCCCCAGCTGCCTCCAACCCAGCCTCTGCTCTGGCTGCGGCAGAGAACGGGGGTTTCCGAGGGGTGAGACACTTATCAGCGGCTGGAGAAAACACCAAGTCTTTGCGGGGCCCCTGCCACCTGCCCATTCTTTCCATCTTCAAGGTAATAAGGTTTCTTATTTCTAGGAGTTGTTTACTAAAAAGCAATGGAATATCCCTTCTTCTGCCCTGTCTGGCACTTTAAAGGTCACAGTGCTGAAATAAATGTTTCTTCAACATGCCACAGCTGAGTATTGCTTTATAGACGTCATGTAGAGAGAAAGGAGATTTTCTACCTATTGTTCCCATACACTCGTTTAAGGGCTAGCTTCAATCTGGCCTTCTCCCGAGCTGTTCCAACACCGCTGAAACATGTATCTGCTGCTAGCACAGAGCGGCCATGTCTGAGCAGGAACTCTCATCTACCACATATATTAACACTTTGAAATACAAGCCATCTCGTTCCTGAAGGGAAGAAGGGAGGAGTGCAGTTAACGGGTCAATGGCATAAACGTGGGTCCCAGATCACGTGCGGAGCTGGGAAGGGGCAGGGAGCACAGTGCAGTATAGCCGAACATACGTAGCGCATGACAGTGGAAACACCTCCAGGCAGCCAGACTGCATGGGTGGCCCAGGCAGGGAGATGGTGCCAATATTTTAACAAGTGGCTCCCACAAAAACATTTCCCTTCAGCAGGTGATAAATTTACGCTTCGGGGGTGTGATGTCTGCAGAAAGAAGGGAGGGGTTCTGGAATCCACCCTTTTATTTAACAATGTAAAGAAAAAAATATGCTTCTAACTAAGGAAGGGGACATTGCTGCTTGGCAAGAAAATGTACATTAAGATGCACTTGGCCAGAAATGCACTGAGTCATGCAAAGTAATGTTTGACCAGTGCAATTCATGTTGGGGAGAGGAGAGAGCCAAATGCCTTGCACAGGAGTCCCACAGAATTCTGCTTCAGGAAGGGTTACTGAAAATACCTAACACTGTGTAGAGTCTTATTGCTACATTGGGTTAGAGTCTAATAAAAAGCCAGTGCTAATAAGATGCGAGGCAAGGTGAAGTGGGACAGCAAGGCTTCCACACCTTCTCTCTCGCCTCTGGTAGCAGAAACGTATCAACAGGTTCCTAAAGAGACAGCTTCTGAAGGAGGATTTAGCTACTTCGTTACATCTATAGCAGTCCCTTGTACAAATAAACTTCACATAGAGTCTCTGCTGGGACTGACCCTGGATCTTTAGGTCCTTCAAGTCAGTCTCTATAAGTGGATCCTGCTATTTGCATGGTCTGTCAATGCAATCATGAGAGATTCCCAGCCCTCCATTTCATAGGTTTTCCATTTACACATAGGAAATGGCACCTTTTAACTACTATCCTGTTTCCACACCATATTAATAAGTTCAACTGCTTTATGTATTACCAGTTTGAACACTGTTCTGCTTTTCAAATCACAACTGTTTTCATGTCAGCAAAAGAATTTCAAACCACAGGAAATTCTGGGGATGAAGTACAAATATACACTTAGAAAGAGCTGTCAGGAAGCAGAACCTACAAGTTGGAAAAATATGAAAAAAAAGGTCACAGCTTTCATACTGCACTTTTAGGTTCATAATTTTCTAAACACATAAATGAACAAGATTAATAATTTAGCCAGTAAAGGACTTTCTGTTTAGCCTCTGAAAAATCCCTGAATATTTCAGAAGTTCTGACATTAGATAGCCTTTGTCATGCTGACCCATCCACCCTGGGTAAAACGCTGAAGAGAGATCAAAGGGACTGACCCATTCTCTCACAGCCCTCTCACATTACAGCTTATGAACAACAAAACTCCACAAATCAGAAGCTCACAAAAACAGAGAAAGCAGCTCATGTTCACCTGTTGTCTATGCCAGCAGGATGATGAGAAAGGGCAAACAGGAGCATTTTGCTCATCCCTTACAAACACAATATTAAAACTACAACACCTGATCTGCAGTCCAAGGAAATCCACTCCTTTGACTTCCCCGGGCTTTAATGATAAGGTATGTGAAAGGTTTAAGAAATTCAGAAGATACTCATCATACAAAAGCCATCTTAAAAGAAATCAGTGTTTGTCAAGCTCAAAGTGAGCCTGAGAAATATATAAACACATTTTTTCTTCTATAAAGCAGCACTTACAATTTTTATGTTCCTTATATGTAACATACATTTGCCTCACCCATACATCTGGAATTAAAATCTTTCAGTATCATAATGATAATGAATTATTCCTTTCTTCTTGTTCACCACTTCTTCCAGTTCTGGTCATTGTTTTGGGTTACAGATTATATAGATAGATACTACAGAAAAATGTAAGGTAGTGAACTTAAGAAACATAATCTTCTTAAGAATAAATATTTGAGATTTCTGCTAGGATTCCTGGCATAAAACATTCCAGCATGAGAATCAGCAAGGACCTTCTTACCAAGTCCACCGTTTTCCTGGCTCTAGTGTTTGGGCTCCAGTCCCTTATGCGCACATATTTTGCAGCTAATCCATTAGAGAGAGAGCGAGAGGAGGCTTTCAGGAAAGAGCTATTTCCAGCTAGGAAGGAGCTATCATAGAGATTAAGACTTCTACCACAAGTCAGGAGAGTGGGCAGAGGGGCAAAAGGAACAAATAGAGCTAAACGCCATGAGGCACACTCAGGTTGAGATTTTGAGGAGCAACAGTATCTTGCAGTGGGATGTTGCGTACCCAACCTTAAACAGAGGAGACATCTCTGACTAAGCTGGTTGTCTAGAGTCCTTTGCAGTCAATGGAGACTATGGACATCCGGAAAAGAGGGAAAGTAAATTAGTTTTGGAGGCTCAAAGTTCAAAGTCTACCCAACTGCACTGCAATAAGGACGACTTGATCCAATATTTTGAGCTTTGAGTTTCCATAGACTGGGGAATAAGAACAGAGTATCCGTCTCATCTCATGAACGTTATAGCTGGCAGGACTCTTTCCTGACCTTCACAGGAGCACAATGGTAAGATTTTTAAGTCTGTATCAGGAGCATATATCAAAGGATCAGAAAGCTAGAAAGGAGGATCAAATGGGTCCTTAAACCTAATCAGCTGCTTCTAGGCAGGCTTATATTTTACTTGGGACATCTGTATTTAGTAACTGTAACAGTCTTTTGAGGCCAGCAAGAAGACTGAAAGCCACTTTTTAGAAATCCTTTCTTAGAAAGCAAGTCCTCTGTAAAGCAGAAAGCGAGTATTCCCCTATTTAGACATAAGAAGGATTTAAATATCAAGCCTATCCATTGCAGCAGCTCAAGCAGACAATGAAAACCACTAGGGACTATGTTACACAAGTCTTTTCTATGCTAGCTGATACATAACTCACATCAGCAGTTTCTACAGTACACTTCAATGGGACCAGAAAGGAAAGCAAGTGCTCCCCCAGCAAAGGAGGAGCCCTTTGGTTCAGACCTTCAGGCTGTCTTTCCAGTGAAGTTCTGCATACAAGCCCTTGTGGGTATGGCAGTATTTCAAACTACCAAGAGGTCTCTTTCACAGAACACAGCTTATACATCTGCCAGACAGCCACTCTTAGCCAGCCTACACCCTTTCCTAGCTTGACCATGAATTCCCACATTACAAACTCTGCTCTTTCTAGACATTTCTACTTGCTGCTTCCCATATGCTTTAATAGCTCAGCACCTCTCCTGCAACTAAACCAAAAATTAACTCCCCAAGACGACTGACATATAAGCCACATACATTTACAAGCATTTACACGTAGGCTAACACAGAGAGGTGTGGAGGATATGCTGTTACACAATGGATATGAAAGGTTAAATGACACATTCTGTGTTTGTCTATAATGCTTCCCTTTTATTGCTGCAAGACCACCCCCACCTCCTCGCACAGAGATAGACGAGTCATAGAGATGATGATATGGTACCAGCTCAAGCTGTTTTGTTGTGACAGCCTTCTAGACAAAGAAAACTGTGTTCCAGCTACTTCACTGCTCTCAACAGGAGTAAGTAGGCAAATGACCCAATCCTGCAGATGAGAAGAAAATTTATGTTTCAGAAAACCCTCCGCAAATTGTCGGAAACGCTCTAAGGATACCCTGCTCCAATGAGCTTGATTCTCTTCCTTCCACAAAAAAGCAAGCAAGCACCCCTTGAGTTCCCAAAGGCAACCCTTCGAGAACAATGGATACTTGAGAGACTTCTGTGCTCATGGAATAGATAGTAAAGATGGCAAAATTTCCCAGAAAGCCTGAAAAACACTCAGCAGTGACTGAAAGTCAGTAAAATCATGACTGTCATATAGCTATTAAGTTATCCTGATAGGTATCAGTATGGGACAGTATCAACTAATGAACATCTGAGCTCAAAAGGCACAGCCTGTGACTACAGATCACACAATTACACATCACTATGCAATCTCAGAAATAATTCATAAGCTGTCCTTTCTTGCTGCTTTCTCTGCAGGAGTCTCTCTGCTTCTATGTTTAATTCTGCTTTTGCCCTGTGGGTAGGATAGAAGAAATGCCAAGTACAGATTTCAACATATAAACATATTATGTGGCATGGTAAGAGAACCTCAAAACAGCCCAGTTTGGAAGTACTGACCAAAAATTGGCTTAGCAATAACTAAGAGCTGGGATTTTTGCCCTTCCATTAAAGCAAGGAGGGCAAACCATGGCTTTAGGCTTAACCAGTTGCATCAAGCTCAGCGTCACTCCAGTGACTGAGCACACTCGCTATACTTTATGCCCCCATATGCTGTGGTCTCTACAGATTTTTTTGACTTTAAATCGTCTTGCAAAAATGAATGCCCCACCACCGCATCCTTGCTTTTGCTTCCTTGGGCCTATCATTGACCCAGAATTTGCATGTTGGAAAAACCAAGTTCAGTGTCTGAAATGAAAATAAAATCTCCCTCCAAATGGCACAAAGTTGCTTAAAAATGTTAATCTGCCTTATTTTTATGATGTGTTTAAAATTAAATGTTCCCATATGAGTACAACAGGGCAAACCACGTCCTTCCATTTAAATAGCCTGTTTACTTTAAAATCTGAAACTAGCTACAAATTTAAACCCTTTTTGTTTTTGTCCACCTGGAAGAAATTATCAAATTCTTAAGTGTGCATTGTAATAGGAGCAAACACTGAAGAGTGTGAATTCTTAGGTTTCAATATCTATTTTTAAATTGTTTTTCATGTAAGCTTTTAATTTAGATTTAATAAGATTCTAATTGCATTTTAAAAAAAATACCAGTTGATTATTGAAGACATATTTCTGTAGGATAACTTACATAGCTTAGACTTTTAAAATATTGTTTTAAATAATAATTTAGTATTTTATGATTTATGCTACCAAATCTAAATATCGTTAGTGTAAAATAATTACAGAATGGTTGCAAGAAATAGACTTATTGAGGATTACCCATTTTATAAGAGACACACATCTCCTATGTAATTATTCAATGTCAATAAGTGTCTTCAAACATCTGTTGGTAATTAATGCATGATGAGCACTTAGTTATATTTTAACATATTGCATAATTAAAGCCAATCGAAAGTTTTGCCGTTTGCCGTACAGCTCAGAAACGGGAAAAAAATTAGCGTGCTAAATGAAATGAGCTGTGCAGCTTCGTTCTCAGGTCTGCTCCAGCTGCTTTTTGCCACTTCAGCGGTGCAAAAGTGCCAGAGACTCAGCAGTCTTGCTCTCCTGATGGTTCTGCATAGAGGGGAGATATTGGGTAATTCAAAGCAGCAATAGTGGCTGTATGCCATCTTCCCTTCTCCAGCTAGAGGGTGTAGCATCGATACTGTGTTCCTCCCTTGCTACCAGATGTACTCTTTGAGCTCACAGGTAGCCAAGATTAATTTATAATAGTTTTACAGCAGCCTAAAGATCTATAAAGTCATTTTTGCCTTGCTAATCTGGCACTGCCTGCTACAGCGGATCTGGGCCTTTAAGCACAGGAAGGTCTTATTTAACTGTAGTCTTCAGCTAACTGTAGGCTTTAGACCTGGCTTGAAAAGGCATTAAAGTCACCTGGAATCTGTCCCTCGCCCTCGCTAGGAACCGCACAGCCCCTCGGCGTGCTGCATGATCCATGGAAACACCGCTCTCCTGGCAGGCAAAAATCTCCTGGAATAGTTATTACAATGGATATTATAGGAAGGACTGCACTGGCAGAGAGGTTAATGAGATAAACTCTTTCTTCTTTTTCACCGATTTATTTTTACATTCTCATAAGTACCACTTCTCATTCCACTCACTATTATTATGACACCCCCCATTGCACCTCCCAGATATTACATAGAGCATTCTCTTTAGGAGTTCTAGGATAGAAAATGCTTCTTTTCTGCCTTGTTTTGCTCTGTTCGGGTTAAGTCTGTTTTGATTTTTACTGTAACCTTGATGTACAAAACCTGAGCTAAATCAGCCATCCAACAGCACAGCCCAACATTCAAGAGGCACTGAGCACTGGAAGAACCCATAAAGGCAACATTTGCCTTGACAGTGTGTCTGCTGTGAGTAAAACTGCCCCTAAAAGAAAAGTGTTGCAGAAAGACAGCAGAAGAACGACTTCTCCATGTAGTTGACTCTTCCCTTAAGTGCTTTTAAATACTTTACAGCTGTTTTCTGTACCACCTTCCTTTAGTGTTAACTCATAAGATAAAAGTAATCTTTGACATCTTTAGTTGACTTAATACTATTTCATGTCAAGAGTTATATCCTACAAAACTGCTGCACATGGCATGTAAGCCAAGCGCATGTCCCTCTGCACACCAGCAGGAACCTCCAAAGAGCTGGAAGGCTTCTGGAGATCCACATCATCACAGGCTAAGTAACTGCTTGTGACCGCACTGATCATGGAGCTGTGTTTCTCTGCCATGAATCACTCTTCAAGTAATTAAAACCAGTATACAAGTCAGAACACAACAAAGAATAACAGCCTGAAACCCCTGATTTTGACGCTTGATCAAAGCCCTTGCTCCTTGTGCAATGTGGTGGCACTACTGCTGTGCTGCTGAAGTCAGCTATCAACCAGTGCAAACGTGTCGCCGGCCCAGGCTGCACCCAGCCCAGTGCAGGCTGGTAATGGCAACAGTCAATCACAAAACACGGGTTTATCTGAATCTGAAGGATGATTCAAGTCATTGTTTTTATGGCTTTTGAAAATTAGTGAAGACTAAGCTAAGACAGCCTGCTCTGTCTTCATATTTACTGAAGAGAAATATGTCCAATGGGGAGAAGATTAATGTGAATGTGGGCTCTCTGCTCAATGGAGCAAGGGACTGAGTGACAACGGGCATGGAAAAGGCTGAGGTACTCCATCTCTTTTGTTGTCCCCTCAGTTTTCACTGGGCAGGTGTGTCCTCAAGCATTCCAGCCCCTGAAGGCTACCGGCAGAGTCTGTGGGAATGACACTACCTGCAGGAGAGGAAGGCAGGGTCAGGGACCACTTAAGCAAGCTGAGCACATGCAACCCATGGGAGCAGATCAGATACATCTGGGCGTGCTGAGGAAGCTGGCCGACATCACTGCAAAAGAGCCATCATCCTTGAAAGGTCACTGCAGTCAGGGGAGGTTCCTGATTATTGAAACAAGGTTAACATCACACCCATCTTCAGAAAGGGCAGGCAGGATGACTCAGGTCAGTCAGCCTCAACTCAGCCCCTGGGCGGATTATGGAGCAAATCCTCCAGGAAGTCATTTCTGATCACATGAAAGGCAAGAAAATGACTGGGATTTAGCAAGGGCAAACCATGCCCAACCAATCTGACTGGCTTCTATGATGAGATGACCAGCTTCATGGACAAGGGAAGAGCAAAAAGTATTGTACCTCTTGACCTCAGCAAGGCTGATACTGTTTAGTCTTTACTAGTGACTGGACACAGACTCTTCATGGGTGATGCCAAACTGGGGCAGGAGCCCAGTTTGCAGGAGCAATATGCAGGAGCACAGGCTGGGACCCAGACAGACTGGAAAAATGGCCTGACAGGAACCTCACGAGGTTCAGCTAAGGCAAATACAAAGTCCTGCATCTGAGAGGGACTATGTCTGTGCAGCGATAAAAGCTAGGGCTCAACCCTCTGGAAAACAGCTTGGCAGAAAAGGACCAGGGCATCCTGATGGACAACATGCTGAACGTTATTCAGCAGTGTGCCGTTGCAGCAATGAGGGCCGACTACATCCTGAACTATATTAGCAAGAGTGTAGCTTGCAGGTCAAGGGAAGTGTTTCTTTGCCTCCATTTGGCCCTTGTGAGACTGCTTCTGGAGTACCAAACCCAGTTTTAGGCTACTCAGCACCACAAAGACAGGGACATGCTGGAGTGAGCCCAGTGGAGGGCACCAAGATGGGCAGGAGGCCAACGCACAGGATGCATGACAAGAGGCTGCATGAACTGGGTTTGTTCAGCCTTCAGAAGAGAAGGCTTGGGTGGGACATTATTGCTGTCTGTAAATATCTTCTGAGAGGGAATATGAAAGACAGAGAGCACCTCTTCTCAGAGGTGCACAGGCATAAAATAAGATGCAAGAGATGCAAGTCGGAATTCAAGGCAGATCAGAAATTCTGATTGCATGAAAGGAAAAAACTTTTTACCACAAGGGTGATCAAGCACTGGAACAGGTTTCCCAGGAGATTATCAAAACCGGGCTGGACAGGTCCCTGAGCAACTGGCCTGTCTTTGAGACGGGAACTGGACTAGACGAGCTCACTTCCAACCTGCATGATTCTGTGATTCTGTTTTAGGAGAAGACAGGACTAGATGCATTTGCCCCATGGCAGTGCCCATTTCTTTCTACTGAATATATATGGAGACGAAGCTGGCTAGCTTAGACACAAACAACCCATTTTTAGATGGTTAATTTACAGAAGAGAAATATGACTTTTAGAACAGAAAACCTCAGAAAAACAGAGACAGAGCAAGCATGATATTGTACATTAAACACTAGTAGAGCGTTAGAGTTTAGTAAGATACATACCACTAGATATTGTTATCCTTGAAAAAGTTCCTAGTTTATTAGAAGTAGGTGCTTTAATTCTTAATTTCTTTCCTATCTCCCTTATTTCACTTGAGATAGAAGAAACAGAACCAAACCCAGAAATACATTTGAAAAATATAATAGATAATTATATATTTTATATGTACATATATAATCCACAATATACAGAAATATACATCCTTAGTTGTAGGTTTAAAACAATTTAAGTAGCACAAAATAATGCTCTACACAGCTGTTCTAAGTGTCATCTTTGAAAACCAGGAATTCCAGCACTAACATGACTGGATCCCAAGTTAAATAATGAAGGATCATATTAGATACAGGACATTTTAAGTGATAAAGTCTTGATTCTGAAGTTTTCTTCCCTCTCTTTGCTCCTCAGAGTCTGATTTTACTGATTTTGAGGTCTGTTGTACATCAGGATCTGTTTCCCCACAGAATCCCATGGTGAGGGTGACTGACTGGGAGAGGGTTGTGGGAGAGATTCCGTCTGTGTGGTTTGAACAGACTATTAAGGTTTGTATTTTAGTTTAGTTGGTAAATTGCATTTTTTTTCTAATTAAAATATATATTCAGGTTTGATTTGGGGAAGGAAGAAGAACTGTTTTCTACCAACACTACGGTTTAGACTTTAAGATCTGTATTGCCTTCTAGCGGTGTCCGTCACTTTCCATTGACTGTAGAGAATTTCTTGAATGACCTTGTTCATTATTTAGGCCTTTCAACTAGGCGGTTAAAGTGAGGTAGGGTAAACCAAACCCTACAAAGTTATGTGGCAGTGTATTGTGATTTTGTGAGTTATGGAGCTGTGAGACAGGGTGCCATTTTATTGCATTTGCTTTGTTGTTATTTTTTAAAGGGACATCAGGGAGGATGTTGGCGCACACTCTTGACATTTGATGGCCTTATTCATGCTTGATAGGTGCATATTCCAAAGAACTTCTCTTACCTGTGGCACCCTTGTCTGAAGTATGAAGCATTTCTTATAAGTTTTCTGGGGACGTAATCTGGGGGAAAATTTTCCAGGCTCATCCACACAGAGGATGTTACAATTAGTTCATTTATGAGCAGCAAATGGCAGAAAGTATGGCATGTAATTATCTGAACACCTGATTTCTACAGTAACCACACCTCAAAACTGAGAAATTGAGTACTTACTTTTAAAAGTGTGTTTACTTATTCATCGGATGAGTCTGGTTTTGGATAAGAATGACCCGTGTGCGTATCTGTACTACATTTTCAGTAAATGCTAATACTTACATGGGAACTGGAATACTTCTGAGACTTCCAAAAGATGTGCTATATTTTGCTTTGAATATCCAATCTGGACCATTTCCCAGACCACTAAACACTTTCTAGACTTGGGTAGCATTTTCTCCATGATCTCTCCCTGCATTTCCTGACACTAGCTAGAATATGGGATTGAAGTATCAATAAAACCACAAATCATTTGCAATGTACTTACAGCCCCCCTCAAAAAAATTAAGTATTCTAAACACAACTTAAAAAGAAATAACTTCTTACAGTATTTCCAGGGCAGTTTTGCAGGCTTTGCATCTTGCACTGCTGTTTTTATCCAATAGTACACTTCTGAATTTATATTATTTTACAAGTAAAGTTTAGTTAGTTCAGAGGAAACTTTGGGTACACACGCAAGGAGCTGGGGCTAAATTTGTCATTTTGTTCTGTATTTTTCAAACAAACTCAGTCTACATAGATCACAGACCTTCAGCTGGTGCAAATCAGCACAGCACTACTGCAATCATCTTTACCAGCAGCTGGGACTCTGGCATGGATAAAGCCTTTCTTGTTGAATTAATAGTACTTCTTCTTGTCAGCATCTCACTCTCAGGCAGTCATTCTCAAGAGCTCTGATCATGGCTGCTCAAATATTTTGTGACTAGAGGACTAGATTAATAATGACAGGCCACACAGTAACCATATTTCTTTCGTCATTTATGTCTTCTTTTTGTTGCAAGGAACAGGTGCACCCAGGTCCCAATCCCATATTTCATCAATGTTGTCATTTAAAGTAGCAAAAAGGCAACTCTTAATCCTCCTGAGAAGCCTGCAAATCAAAATTATGCGGGTTGGAAAACAGGAAAAGCCTTCTAGCAGGATTGCTTTGTAAATACTGGAATAGACTTCCTGTAGAAATTACAGCCTCTTTGGTGGATGTCCTTAACAGGAAAGATAACCCCATCAGGAGCAACAGAGCTATACTGCATCCTACTTCTGGGCAGGATAATGGACTAGGTGATGTCTTAGATCCTTCCTGACTTATTTTTCTGATTCAGTAATGGTACCAATTATCTTCCAGTGCATGTGACAACTACATCTCCTTCCTACCAGCCATGTCAAAGCATTTGTTCCTGTTACATCTCTTCCTGACATTGCAATATCACATCTAGCCCTTATTTGTTGTTAGTTGTTATGCAAATCTGTGATCACTAATTTACAGCATCTCTCCTAAAATTTCTAAATACCATAAATTTATTAATTCAAGCTCTCAAACAGTCCAAAATGTTGTTCTAGTTTAACCAGAATGAAAGACATGTTACAAAGCACCAAATTATCAGAT
The DNA here is from genome assembly GCF_034638445.1 of Ciconia boyciana. NCBI lineage: Eukaryota > Metazoa > Chordata > Aves > Ciconiiformes > Ciconiidae > Ciconia > Ciconia boyciana. Next base: position 40,394,465 of record NC_132936.1, read on the forward strand.
GCAAGACAGCAACCCAAATCGGAATTCATAGCTAGCTGTGTATGTGGTCACAGATACTGTACCAGAGAGTGAATTACTCAGCCTCCCTCTGGCAGGATTATATGCAGGAATCTCTGCACAATTCTGGGTACTTCAAACCCAGAAAGAGAGCAACCGAATGATGGGTATGTGAAAAAAAAACATAAAAATGACTGAACAGCCAGAGGGGGCTGATTTATGAGGAGAGATTGAAGGAATGATGTTCGATTGTCTGCACAATGTCCAACAGACAACCACTTCAAGTATCTGAAGAGTGTAAACACCAACGACAGGAATAAATAACCAGGCTGGAACAAGAAGGTGTAAGTAAAAATACAGAAAATTAATATACTAGGGGAAATTCTTAACAATGAGCTTTGTTAACTAGAGGTAAGTATCTGAAGAAAAGCAGCAGAAGTCTTGTTCCTAGTAACTTTGAGAGCAACCTGGACAAATCACTGAAAAAAAACATCAAGTATCTATCTGGGGCTGGCTGGCAAGAGAGCTTGCCAGCTATTATTGTTTGATAATTCCTTCCTTTATGATATTTATAAATCAAAATTCAAAAGACAAGTGATGACTCATTCAACTGAATTAGCCATTTACATCACTTAACCTTACTTGTCTAAAATCTTAAAACAAACAATATACTACCCTTATGCATACTTTACTCATAAAGAGTTCCTGAAGGTATTTTCTGTCAGGTATTTTTAAAATTAATAAAAGCCCATAGCAATGCACATTTAAAACAACAGCAGCAAAAAAACCTCACAAAAAATATTGTACCTAAACAATTGTTTAGGAAGCAAAGTTGGAATTACTAACAGAAAACCACTATCTTCTGCTATGTCATTCTCATGTCTACCTAATGAAAGTATAAATCACTGCAGCTGTAATCCAGAATTCAGGGATTCCTGTTTTCCTCTGCAGCTTCAGAAAATGGTATTTTGTACTTCTCCTTTGCTGCTCAGCCTTCCTGTTATAACAAGAAAAGTTTGTTCCTTGTCAAAAAGCTGGAATTCCCATTTATTTGCAAGAGAGGAACTTGATATTCCCACTACTCTTGCACAAAGCCATATCATTATTTACTAATTCCCTCTTAGTCCTGCTTCTGTGTTTTAGAGATGGATTAGAAGTTTCAAAAGATAAAAATGTACTCAAGGTGGACTCCAGGGAAAGTTCCCCTCAAAAAACATATTCTATGCATATATCTGTTTTGGAAATAATTAGATTCAAGATCAGCCATATAAAGGACATAGGGGTGTTGACTTTAACGCTAGTCAATTAGCTACTCAACAATGCAGGAAGGGAGTTTATATCAAGAGCTGGCTCATTTGAGAGAAAAGCCCAGGAGTAAACCAGTGCCTCTGCTCCTGGGAAGCCAGGGGCCACAGTCAAAAGAGGGTACAAGCCAATGAACTTTGCTGATATGCCAGTATGGCCTAGAATAGATGTTCACAGCTTCATCTAAGGAGTACAGAGATCAAAATGCAAAATGCTTATAAGAGTATCTAACATAGAAAGGGAAACTCTTTTTTCCTAAAAACTGTTTTAACATATGTTGAGAATTATTGCCCCAATCCAGTTATGAAGATTACAGCTCTGAATATTCTCCACTCAAAGCATTTCTAAAAAGTAGGGCTGCTTTTCCAACTTGAAATATTTTGGCTTTTCACAGTTTTCCTATTTTTTAGCTTTTTTTTCCCTTACTTTCCTGCTTGCCTTCTTTTTCATGCTCTCCCTGAAGGAAGGAATCCAAAATGTGAAAGAAGGAAAAGTGGAAAGAAAGAAAAGGAAAAAGAAAGAGAAAGAAAGATCTAAGGGAGAAAAAAATCCACAAGAAACAAAAAAAGATAAAATGGATCACTGAAAATTCATTTCAAAATCTCAGAAAAAGAAGAAAAACATAGAGAGCTCTCACGAGGATGCAGTGAGGGTCTTTCAGTTTAATATGAATAGATATATCCCATCCCCTGGTGAAACTGCTCACAGCAATCTACCAAAGCTCCAGCAGAGCCATTAGTCAGCAAAGGAGCGACAGGTGGAAATCCAGGACTGCGAGTGAGAATCCGTCCTGCCGAGCTGGCATCACCCACATGACCTGCTGGCTCTGGCTGCCTGCAAGGTTTAAGCCCACATCCTTAAAAGCAGTTAGTGTGCTTAATATGAGTCAGTGGAAATGAGGCACCTACAGAACGGTTAGTCACCTAAATACCTTTGCAGATTGAGGTCTTATTTCAGCAAAGGGCACTACAGGGCATTTTTTGTCACAGGAACTGGGATTCGCCACAATACCAGTGACAGAATTTGCCACAGAAGGTCCCCAGCCAAGTAGCTTTATTTGGAAGTGACCACGTCTACAGCAGCAGTTACTTTTCTGAGTGAATGTGCACATTTACACTTGGTTCGCAGGGAAACATTTACAAGAACCCTGAAATATGGAAAGATTTTTGCCATATCATGTGTTTTCATAACAGAAAGTTTGTCCACAAACATGGTCTCTCAAAAAAAAAAAAAGAAGTGTGACTCAAGGAAAACGGCATCCAGGGCAGAACAGAAAGTGAGCTGACAGCCCTGTGAACCCAAAACAACCCCCAAGAAGATCTGTCTGCCAGCAGAGCCAGCAGTGGCGTCAGCCAAAGAAGTCAGCCACAAATCCAGACACGGCTGCTGGAAAAACACATTCCAGGTCCTACACACCGCTGCCAAGTCCACCCCATGATTATAGCCACGGACTTTGGAGAACCCAGAGGAAGAAGGTGAAAAGGAATAGGATCAACATTGCCTACATCAGGAAGAGGCAGTGCCAAGGCAACACTGAAATTACCGGCACTGAAATTACCGGTAAGTCCCATTTTACTTTGTTCTTGCACTATTTTAATGCAGATTCTAGCTATAGTCTTTCAAAGTTTAAAGGAGATTTTGTCATTTTTGGCAGCAAGCTCAGCTTTCTTAGCAAACATGATAATGGCCTTACATTACATGGCCTTGTGCCCCGAAGGATTCCAAAGCATTTTACAAACTTAAGCTGATACATGGCCAATGTACACAGGGACCTTTTCATCCACCACTGAAATGTGCTCAGCCTCTAGGACAACCTGTCATAAATGATTAGCAAAGCACAGAAGCTCTCTGCAGTATTTTAGGGTAGGACGTGATGAATGCTTTATGCTACTGAATCTGAACAAGAAGGTGGAACATAATTATGTGAGCAGAAATTCAGTTGCACACAAAACTTCAATTCATACTCCTTCAGCTCTACACCTACTCTTAAACTCCTGCTACAGTGCCTTTTAGTGTTACAATTTGATGACAACCTTTGTTTTCCAAAGCCTCCTTTGGTAATGTCCTCAGCTACATGGTTGGATTCTCCTTCCCTTCTGACTGATGCATCTACTGGATCCACATCAATGGTTACTCCTTCTCCTACATGTCCCACCACAGTTTCCAACCAGACTCAGCTTTTTCTGGGACAGCAGTATATCAAGGCCAATAAAATTCTGGGTGAAGTCTGCAGATCTCTTCCTTTTCAGTTATTTACTGCACAGTGATAATTTGCCACATATGATGCTTTCTTTCATAAGCACTGCTGGGTTTTAACTCTCTCCTCCACAAAAAAAAAAAGCATTTCACAAGCAGTACAAAGTTTTCAGGCCCAGTAGCTACCTGTCCACGGTGGGAGAATTACTCTTAGCCACAATTTGCTTCCTTTTCCTAATTCTACAATAAAGTTATCATTTTCACTCTAAAATATTTATTAAGTCACTTAATTCTCATGGCCCTTCCAAAGTCAGGAGAACACCAAATGTCTTAATCCTTTAAAAAAAGCTTTATATAGCTAAACATATTTGTGCAAGTGCCTACAGAGATTGAGGGGGTTTAAAGTGCAACAAACCATCTAATAAAGGTTTTCAGATACAAAGCCATCCCAAATTCATGCAATACTGGCTGTGGCTGCCATTTTAAAAGTATCAGCAGAATCCCAGATATTCTGAACAATAAATAAAACCAAGCACACTTTTAAACTTTAATTCCAAGACAGGGATATAGGCATCTCTTCAAGGGATGTTAGGGAAAAAAATGCTTTCTAATTCCAGTTGCTTTCAACTTTCTCTTTTCCCTATCTACCTAATTATTTTCTCTGGTAACAGGGCTGATTCTTACTGCTGTCACTCATGCTGCATGCAATTCTGGCCCCTCCAAGGCCACCATGGACTCGTCTTGGAATAATCATTGTAAGAATGTCAAACTCAGATTTTTTTATTTTAAGCTTTTGAAAACAGACAGTATCTTCTAAATGTAAAATGTTTCTGGTCACGTGTGAGTAAGAAATATTAACTGCCAGTCTGACTCTGAAACTTTCATCCTAATACTCAGCAGACGGTGCCATCCATTTCAATACACCTGAATGTGTCACGCAGTACTACATTGTGCATCCACGAACAGATCCAGGCCTTTGTCTAGTTGATGGACTATCACTTCACAAGGACCAGGTAGGAAATCTGTTACACTCTAGCACAAGTGATAAAAATATGACAAAATTGCCTCAATTTGCCTCAGGAATTGTCTATAAATCAGGTACATGCTAGCCTTGAGAAACTGCTTTCAAAAGCTCACACACCTTAGGAGACTTGAAATAGAACTATTTACTATACCTTTTAGCTACGTCATTACACATCTACTGAAAGCAAACAGATGTAATAGAGTTGAGTCTGGCAATCTCAAGCTGGGATGAATTTCAGTGCTCTTATTTTCCTTACAAAGCTTCTCTTATTCAAAAAGTGAGGAGGATGTGCTAGAACTGGATCGCATAGTCTGACTTCCCGGGTCTTTAAATCACACCCAGTTACTCCTGTGCTGGGCCCAGCAGGTTGTGCTTGGCTAAGGCATTTGCGCCTGGCTCTGGTGAGTCCAGCACACAGATCTAGTGCCGGGGGTCTGGTCTGATTTGAAGATGTCCAGAGATGGAGACACTAACATTCCCCACGGTGGTATTTTCCAAAGACTAATCTTTTCCCTGTTAAAAACTTGTGTCTTATTTCCAATATGACTTTGTCTGGCTTCAGTTTCAGGCCATTGGTTTTCATTATTCCTTGCACAAATAAACCTGTTCATAATCATACACATAGATATTCAGCCCTGACATTCCTATCCTGTCTTCTCTGCACTCCCAGAGATCTGAATAGATGGCAAAGGCAGACTATCTCGTGGGTTAAAAAGGGGAAAGCCCAGCTAGAGAAAAGATTGCAGTACAAAAAAAATCTTTTTTTTTTTTAAGGAGACGACACCATCTGCAAAGATGTGCAGAGTTTCAAGACTGCAGTCTTTCCTTGAACTTCTCACCACCAGATCCTTGCTGGAGAGCTGCCTCCACAGAATCCCTACCCACAGCGGCTAGTAATGAAAATACTTTTCCTTCTCCAGTTTTTCTTGATGGGGGATCCAAGTTTATTCCTCGGTTTGCCACATTTCAAAGGGAAACATACAATGCCAATCTCTTCCAGTGCTTCTTTGTTGGACTGCTACTCTCAGCTGAGGTGGCTGCAGAAAATCACACCAGCATTTTAATGAGGAATTCAGAGAAGTTAAAAGACCTTTCCATTGGTGTTTAAATCTCACACAAACAGCAGGCTGCAGCTGTAGCCTTTGCTGCCTATGGATAAATGTATTATTTTAGAACATGGCCAAGACCTCCTTGTAGGAGGTCCTGCAGGAGTGGAGCCAACAAGTGATTATGAAAGGCAGCCTAAAGAACATTTGACACTGTTTTCTGCCTATGCTTAACAAGCACCTCGTAGTTTGGGCTGCAGTTTGCACGATTTTGGCTTTTAGAAAATATGAAACACCTTAGTAGATGGATTTTACGTCTAGGAGATTCCGTCTGAGGCACTGAACCCACCCAATTTTATTACTTATACTTTCAAAAGGTTGGGAAAAGCTTCAAAGTCGCATCTGAAGAATTCATGAACTTATCCTAAAAAAATACCTGAACTCTGGCATCCATGCACTTTTTTAAAAAATAAATACAGACAAAAAGTCTACTCTTCAAATAAATCTCACCAGACTTATTTTCTTAAGCAAAAATCAATGAATTTTATTCATTATCTTGTATTTCATTTCCTTTGAATAAACAAGCCTTTATTTACTACCTCTGGAGATACCATTCAGTATGTCACGCATAGCCCTAACCTGCCTTGTGATTCAGTCACTGGGATGACAGAACCAACTGGCAACTGAGAATATTTGAGTCAAACAAAAGCAAAGAGCAGAAGCTGGTGACTGGGCAGAGCTACAAAGGTGAAGAGAAGGGCATCTTCCATTTCGGGAGAGAAGCTGGTACCACTGTTGGGAACACAAATTCTTTCTGAGGACTGGAGAGTTGATCGCCTTCCTTGTGGTTTTAATAAGAAGACACCCAGGGCTTGACCAAGGGACTTGGGCAAGTGATGACAAGCATCGCAATGGCTATCTTATAGACGGCATGGCCTTTAGTCTCAAATCCACAGCACTGAACCATCACTGGTGCTCTCTACACTGTGCACAGGACTATCAGGCAGTGAAGATTAGATTGATAAGAGGGACCATACTGGGAAGCCAACAGAAAATGCTACAGAGAAATATCTTATTTGGGATTTTAATTTTGGGTAAAATAGTGTAAACAGCCCTAAAAGAGTGGATTAGAGCCTAGCTCTGGTCTCCCGCAAGTTACGCTCACTTACTTGGATATAAAGTCATCTGTCAAGGTCCATGAAACTTGCATTCATTTCTACACAGCAGCCCAGCTTCAAAAGGAAGATTGGAAACTGCCCCTTATTACCGTAAGCCGGTGAATACTCTCCTCCTTCAGTACTCTTCTGAGGGAAGAACTGCCCTAGGTTTCCCATTCCCTAGCAGTGAATAACACCATATTTGTAAACTGGTGCTGAGTGCTGGGGTTTTTGTCCTGACCTCACTAGTATTGGTTTGTGCTGGATGTGGCTTGGACACACTTCTTGGGTTGGCTGACTCCAAGGTGTTCATCAGAGGAGCACCACCAAGTGGGAGGATCCCCAAGTGATGGAGGTGATGTGTCCCGGCAAAAAAGGTAGGAAGGCTGGAGAATCTAAGGGTTTCACTTGTGGATTCTGATCACTGCACTGTAAGAAACGTGATGATGTGCTGATCTTATCGGCTGCTTTTAGATATATTGTAGTTACTCGCCAACGTGTGTTTTCTGCGGCATTGCCTGCTGCTTACCACTTTAGCCCAGAGGGACTACAGGTGCCCATGCATCAGAGGAACAGGAAGGAACTAAAAGCCTTTTACAATATCCTGACTTGGCACCTCAGAAAAAAGGCATTCATTCACAGGAAGAGATCAATAGACGTATGGGGACAAGGGACAAAAGAGAGGGAGTAACCAGAGGAAGGCAGCAGAAAGTAGGAAGAAGGGAGAAAATCCAGCATAATGACAGACAGATCGTAACAAGTTTCCACACAAGCTTGAAACCACAAATGAGAAAAGAAGAAATTAGAAGACCACTTTGAGACCATTAAGGAAGGGGGAGCCTGGACAAGCAATCTAATGCATGAGAGGCAGGGCTGGACTTGTGCAGGCCCTTGGCATTTAATTGGGAATGGAGCAGCTTCACTCTATCCAAGAAGGAGCTCTGAAGCTAAAAAAGAGGATGGGGGACAATATATACCATAGAGTCCTGTAGTATTACTAGCCATCCTTTAAAAGGGTTGAGCCTGGCAGCAGACACCTAGGGACTCAAACACTTCAAGGGCACGCACAAGGGAGCAAGACTACTGGAAGGCCAGTAACTAAGGAGAACTCCAGACCAAGAAAAGTCAGTGATCCAGACGATGATGTGAGGATAGAGGTCAGCCTCGCCCACATGTAAAGAAAACAGTAACGTGGCATTTTGTTAGGCCAGTCAGCTCTCCAGCATTGCAACACCCCTTGTCCTCTGGTATCTGGTGACAGATAACACGTCTAACTCAAGAAACTAAGGTGGAGAACAATCTCAGTTGGCATTCACTGCTGTGTTTCTAAAAAATATGCATTGCTAAACTAAGAGTGCAGCTTTTCAACAAAGTTGCTGTGCTACTCAACCTGGAAAATCAATTACTGTAAAACTACCTGCAAGAACCAGGTACTGATACCCACCATCATATGGCAAAGCCTGCAGTTTTCAGGGACTGTCTTAATCTTTGTGTGCTCCGTGCTGACAAAGTTGCTCCAAAGTTATTCAGGTTAGCCCAGGAACAGGTTAGCTCTAGATTGTTTTAAATCCTCATTCCAGAATTCAAATACAAGATTCAGCAATTTATGATCAAGTTGTTCGAGCATTCACCCTACTGCTCTGCTTTCCTTGGATGTGTTACTAAACATATTATAGCTGAAAATAAACCAAAATGACTGTTAGGCTGTGGTAGTGAAATTAAAAGCAACTGAGCATGTCTTCCAAAGTAAGGTAAATAATACATGGAGCAAGTTAGGTCAATTATGCTTGATGATCCTCAGTTGGGGTGCTAAGGTTGTTACTTATTACACTGTTCACAGCTAGTTGCCAGCTTACCTTGTTCTCTCTTCTGTATTTACTTTTCCACCTGATGTGGAATATCAGGACAGGTAGTGTTTTCAAGTTTGGAGAGGGGGATGAAAGTGTTCTTTTCTTAAAATGTTCTTTTTTGTGCATGTACGTAATGCCTAAAGCAGGACTGAAATTATGGTTAAAATATTTTCTAGAGGAAAAGGTCAGCTTAAGTAAGAAAGAAGAAGGGTGATCTCATATTTCTGACAGTTCAGATACAAGCAAATCTTAGCACCAATAAGTTATGTCATCTGTTAAAGTCACACAAGCAGAATGCCTCTGTACATTTTGCACTGTTATAACAAGGCTGTATGGAACAGGGGTAAATACTCCATATGAAATAACTATCTATACAGGGTTAGATGTATCTATACAGGGTTATCTATCTATACAGGGTTACTCGTATCTATTCTTATCTTTAAATAAATCAACTGAGAATTAAAGCCGGCGTGGTTTTCTGTTCTGTCTTCAGAGACCTAAGCTGTGCCACATTAAACAACATAGTAAGCATAAATTTATATTTGGCCAGAATGACACTGAAAGTTATACCTTAGTATCTTACTCATTGAGATACCGTCCATCCTGACCTTGGCTATAGCTTCATATTTTACACACCATTACTGTCATAGTAACAGACAGAGCCAACAATAATTTGCTCATACAATTTACAATACATTGTCTCCCAGCCACACTGAGGGCTCTTTAACCATCAGCAGATGTGTTGCTTGCATTAGCTATATTTGAACAAAGCAGAAGCTATTCAGCTCTAAAGTCCCTATGGCTTCTTGGCTGTGTCTTGAGCTTAGTGCATAGCTAATTTGGTGTTCATACCACTGTAACTAATTACAGCACGGCTGAGGAGTTTCAGAAGTTTTAGCCCACAACCTGCTGTCTAAATTTCACGTGTTTCTCCCATTCCCGGCATCTGAGTTTTAGGAGTCTATCCTCGGAGAGGTTAATCAGCAACTAATACTATAGCTGCTCCGTGACGTTGAGCCCTTTAAATTGTTTCTATGTGAATACTATTGAAAGCTTATTTCACCATAACCCTACAAACTTTAAAGGTCACTTTTAAAATGCTTAATATTTGTGCTTCATTATCGAGTCACAAAATCTTATACAAATCTATATATTTGTATTAACATTCCTAAAAAGAAACTGATGTAAAGAAGATAAAACACCATAACTGGTGTCCCGCAAGAAAGACAGAAAGGCTGTGGTGTTCATGAAGGTGTAGGTACGGACCTACCTCTGGAGGCAAAGGCATTAAGAAAAAGGAGACTGGAGAGAAAAACAGGCAATTCCTTAGTTCCAGGTTTAGCTTCCTGATATAGCAATACAAATGTACCCAGCACAGTGCAATAAAGAACACAGCTATCATTACAGTTTTTCTGGGTATAGAGCCATCCTGGCCTGGTGAAAACTCTCGGCTAGGATCAACAAATAACTTAAACCAGTTGTCCATGAACTCAAACTTATTTGGGCAGAAAAGCTGTCTGGCTTCAGAGATCAGTAGGCTGAGAGCTACAACTAGTATTTTTAACAGCCACAACAGGCAAAGAATTGCCTTCCCGGAAAATTCCCCAACCAACTTTTGCTTTGTATTAAAAGAAGGAAAAAGAAACAGCTCAGAATGTTGCAATATATTTTACATTTTTGCTAATTTTTGCTCCTTTACTTTTCAGAATAAGAACTAGAGGGTGAGGAAGAAGGCAAGTCTGAAATAGCTGGGGTTGACTTATGCAGCCTCTATTTTCCTCTGCTGACTTGCCCCTTCTTCTATCAGTAGTTCCTTGCACGTTTTACCCAGTGTACAGCCTTGTCTTTTTAATACCTTCATCCTGTCACTTATTTCCCTTCCTAGTATCCATAATATTCCTCCCTGACACCTGCCTATTAAACCTACCTTGGTAGCACGATGTAGAACATGGTGTTTATTGCCTATTGCCTATTTTGCTTGTTGCCTATTTTGACGGTATGGCTCCACAGACCAAAGATTTTGCTCTTAAGCCTGACATAGCCAGCCTGCAAGGAAATTGTACAGCTGTAGAGGAGTGCTCTTATGCTCACTAGAAAAAAAAATTAGCTTCAGAATCTCCTTCTTCTTCTTCTTACTGCTTCCACAGGAGATAGTATTTCTCCAAGCTGATCCCCAGCTGCTTTATTGGCCCCTTGAGTCCATTGCCAGATAATACATAACCCCAAACAGCCTTAAGTTTGCTGGAAGTTCCTCCAAGGGTCTGGATGCAGGAACACTGCATCCCAGAAAAAGGCAGCTTTACACTTCCTCCCCCGGGTGTCCTTTTTGGTCCTTGGATATAGTAGAGCATCCGGACTTCATATTTCATTTCTTTCTCTCTGCTTCGCTTTCTGCAGTCCTTATGCATGTCAGGCCTCCTGCCTCTTTGCAAAATCCAGGTGAATTTGCTGTAAAGTTAGACATTGGTCTAATTACTGCAGACTGGATGTTTAATCCTTCTGCTGCTTCTCTTTGAAGGATCACAATGCCTGAACTGTCAAGAGTTGGCAATGCTTCTCTGGGACCTTTTGTTCTTATATAATAATACCAATCTTAGTTGTGATGATTATGAAATGAAGGACCTTATCCCTTTTCCTAAGCTGGTTTTGCTTAGCTCCAACGTGCCTCCAAATTTTCTGAACTTCAGGGTAGTAATTGTCATCAGAATAGATAATTTTGTTCTTATACAGCTCTTCATTGTTCTTCCTGGCTGCCTGTAAAAATATATTGCTGAGTTTGATAATTCTGGAAACAGAAAGCTACATATCTCAGCTGGATCTGGGGATTTTTGTGCTTCTGCCCTATAAGGTCTTTATATAATACTATCAAAATGCAAGGATTGTGTAAGTGAAAGAGGCAACATTCCCACATTTTTGTTATTTTCTGCATTTTTAGGAATGCCATAAAACCTGCCATTGCTTCTCCTTTGAGCATTGTCCTGGTTTCCGTCTAGACCGTCTCCATCTTTCCAGGTCAGTATTGCCAATGAGTTGGCACACGACGGTGGTGCGTTTCGTACAAACTTCCGCCACACAGGTCTTGTGCACTGGACCTCGACTGGATCTGTGGGTGACTGCACGTCGTCCAGGTCACCATAAATCACTTCCAGCACAGCTAATTCCCTCAGGTACTGGATACCTTTCTCCATGGTGGTCCAACAGTGAATGAAGCTGCTAGTAACCTCCGGGAATACGAAGAAAGTATCTCTTCCTCCCTTGTCTCAGCTGTGGAGAAACTGTCCCAGGAGTTCCAACGGTTCAAAGAAGATATGTCCTACTCCCCACCTATACGGACCAGTGTCTCAGCTATTAGGAGTCAGCGTTCTTCTGCTCAAGAGAGAGGATATAGAGGGTACACACCACGGGGCACCCTATGGTTTTACCTGCGTGACCACGGAGAGGACATGAGGAAGTGGGATGGAAAACCTACCTCAACCCTAGAGGCAAGGGTACGTGAGTTGCAAGGAAAAACAATCACCAAAGGGGGTTCTTCCAGGAAAATTGCTGCTCCGGTTTCCAGTGGACAGTTCCCCAGACAGAGTAAAAGGGCTGATCTTACTTCTGATTTTAATGAAGAAACTCCTGACTCATATACACAAGAAATGGGTAATGAATATTATGACCAGGATTAGGGGGGCCCTGCCTCCAGCCAGGTGGAGGAAAGGGACAACCGGGTTTACTGGACTGTGTGGATTCAACGGCCTGGCACATCAGACCCACAGGAGTATAAGGCTCTAGTAGACACCGGTGCACAGTGTACCCTAATGCCATCAAGCTATATAGGGGCAGAACCCATCTGCATTTGTGGAGTGACAGGGGGATCCCAACAGCTGACTGTACTGGAGGCCAAAGTGAGCCTAACTGGGAATAAGTGGCAAAAGCACCCCATTGTGACTGGCCCAGAGGCTCCATGCATCCTTGGCACAGACTACCTCAGGAGAGGGTATTTCAAGGACCCAAAAGGGTACCGGTGGGCTTTTGGTATAGCTGCCTTGGAGACGGAGGAAATTAAACAGCTATCTACCTTGCCCGGTCTCTTGGAGGACCATTCTGTTGTGGGAATTACTATAGCAGGAACCCCTTGTTGCTAGCCAGGCTAGGAGCAAGGGGAGGAGTTCGTTGCAATGTTAAACCCTACAGTCTGGTGCAAAGGGACCAGGGGTGGAGATTGTAATGGATATACCTTTAAATTGTTGTAACCCATTATTTGAGTTGCATGTTATAGGAATTACTACAGCCGGAACCACCTGAACAAATGGAGGAGAAGCCTTACAAGAAGCAGTGCAAGTGCAGCAGTGACCTGACCTGAGCTGGCTTTGGTGCCCAATAACTCCAAGAAACACACCACCTCTCCTGTCCTGAGTAACAACCACAAGAGATGAAGCCCAAAGTCATGGACTAAATTAACTCAGTGGACATTTTGTGGACATTTATGGACATTTTACAAATATTTTGTTGGGGTGGTCCATAGACTAATGGAATTATATGTGTGTATTATATCAAAGCATGGGAAGGGTGACAGTGGGTAATGAGAATGTATTGGATAATGTGAGACCTGAGCATGACGTAAATGGTATAGAATAAGGGGTGGATACTGTCCTGGTTTCAGCTGAGATAGAGTTAATTTTCTTTATAGTGGCTGGTTTGGGGCTATGTTTTGGATTTGTGCTGAAAACAGTGTTGATAATACAGAGATGTTTTAGTTGTTGCTGCACTAGTCAAGGACTTTTCAGCTTCCCATGCTCTGCCAAGTGCACAAGAAGCTGGGAGAGGACACAGCCAGGAGAGTTGATCCAAACTGACCAAAGGGCTATTCCATACCATATGACGTCATGCTCAGTATATAAAGCTGGGGAAGAAGAAGGAAGGGGGGGACATTTGGAGTGATGGCATTTGTCTTCCCAAGTAACCACTACGCGTGATGGAGCCCTGCTTTCCTGGAGATGGCTGAACACCTGCCTGCCCATGGGAAGGAGTGAATGAATTCCTTGCTTTGCTTTGCTTGCGTGCACGGCTTTTGCTTTACCTATTAAACTGTCTTTATCTCAACCCTCGAGTTTTCTTACTTTTGCTCTTCCGATTCTCTCCCCCATCCCACCAGGGGGGAGTGAGTGAGCGGCTGCGTGGTGCTTAGTTGCCAGCTGGGGCTAAACCACGACAAGCATTTTCTAAATCACCACATTTTGCTCTTTGGAGCCTGTTCTGTTTTACCAGGAAAAATGAGATGTGTGTTCCCTGCAAAAGGTTAATCGATAAAATCTTTGCAATCTCTTCTCATCTGGCCAGCCTCACTTTAATTTCAGTAACAGTGCTAGTCAACTCACTCAGAGAGGCAGTTTAATCTTTCTGAAGCCTTTCTACTTCATTTCCCCATTCTTTTCTTCTTTGTTGCCAACCCTTTTGAATGTATCATCGAAGTTTCTGATAGCCAGTGGTTTCCACAAAGCCCAAGCTCTTCAAGTCATGTTATCTGCTGAAAATCTCAGTTTTTAAGAGTATCTGTTATTCCTCAAGGATGTGGAAGTAAACTTTGCTAATATGTCGTACATACAGTAAAGACTGAAAAAATGGGATACAAATATCTCCAAATGTGTACTGTTTCTAAAAAATCTCCTTTTTTTCTTAATCTTGTTATTTCTGCGGCCTGATTCATGACTTTGGAATGCCTGAGACAGACTGGCAGTACTATTTGTTACCAAAAGTACAACAAATTTTCTTTTTGGCCAGCTGAGTACCTCAGGAGAGTTCTGGACAAGAGTCATCCTGCACCTCACTGCCTGAGCCAATCACTTTCCCCAGCAGTGCTTACTTAATACCATACTTTCTTTCCTCTTCCTTTCTGACATAAGAGACTCTTACACAGTTTCCCCAGTTCTTTCACATCTATTTTTTCAGCATCTAAGTGTCAAAGTGGATAAAGTGAGGCAGGTAACCTTTATTTTAAAAACATATTCTGCAATAGCATAGTCACATTTACACATGCATCTCTTCAGCATCGGTGCTGGATTAAGCAGCCCCTATCATTCATCCTCTCTTGCATACCCCATCCTGTAATGACACTACCCATGCGTGTACCTACAGAGAAATGCATCAGGAAACTGGGTGATCAGACACAAGTGCAGCAAGGAATGCTCAAGGACAGTTAGGGTTTGTTTCTGCCAACCTATTTGGCACTTGTGCCACATACCTCACCACAGCCTGAGATGTGACGAAGCTGAATGTTTTGGAGAACATTGAGGAAGGCTGCCCACATTACCCTTAAAATTAAAACAGTGCATTAAATACTATTTTTAATTTTCTGATTCTGAGAAAAGTAAGTAATTTATGCAGGATAGGCTTTATGACTGTAATAGATTTTTTTTTTAATTGGCACTTTCACCATACTTTATTTTTTTCAGATGTATCTGCCACACTGCGGGGAACAGAAATTGATATGGTGCACAGTACTACAGCAAGGTACCACGGTTGTTTTCATTTATAATATTAGTGTACTAAATATACCTACACTTTTTTCAGTCCTGTCACTGTAGTATTTGAGAACCTGAGATTTTATAGTCATAGCATACTAGTTTTTAATTAAGGAGATTAAAAATAAGATTAAATTATGAACATTAAAAACAAGGAAACAAGAACAGTGGAAAGCAATTGACCAAACATAATTCAAAGTGAATCCTCTTTCTATTATGGCCTAAAGATTACTGCATAGGCAGCAAACTCAAGTGTGTTATAGGGTTTCCAAATAAAAATTACTCTAGACAGACTTGAAGAGTAGAAAGCTGGGTTGTTAAACACTGAAAACGGTGCAAACCAGAAAGCATGAAAAGGTCTCTTGGATAAGTCTGCAAATAATATTTCAAAATACATCCTGAGGAGAACTGGGAATCGTTGCAGAGGTTTGCAAGGTAGGTTAGGCTGGTTTATCCTGAAAAATTTAGGTGACTCCACCATTCTGGGTAACACGAGGAAAGGTTCAACTATGCATGGCATCTTCCACTATGAAGAGCTAGGAGCCATCAAACGAGGCTAGTAACAGCCACATTCGAAACAAACAGAAGGAGGTGGCAGCAGCCTGTAAACTTGTGCAGCTCCTTGACAAGTGGTGTTGCAGATAAGGCACGCACACTTCATCACAAGGGAAGGTACAACACATACTTACTGGACAGATCCACTGAAGATTACAAAATAGACAAAAACTGCAATGGTTCCAGGAAATCTCCTGAGCTGACAGGATAGCTGGAACTGGGAGAGTGCAGAGGGTGTTGGGGCAGTACCAACACATGCTTGTCCTGTTCCTGCTCATTCCTAGCATCTGCTTACAACCACTGTTGGAGCCAGGATAATGGTAAAAGGGGCCCTTGCTCTGAACTGCTAAGGCCAATCTAATGGTTTTATGACTTGAACACAGGTATTACGCATTCATATCAACCTGCTGGACCCCTGAGCAATCCACTGCAGTGGTTTTGCTAAATGACTTCTAATTGGAATGAATATCCAACAAATTTTAGATTCTGCAGCATCACAGGCCTAAATTTTTATTAAAAGAAATCACTACTATTCCAATAGTCGTATATTCAATCTTTAAAGAGAAAGAATTTTTTATTCCCCAAATATTCCTTTTAGAGAACTTTTTTTAATTAAAAAAAGACCTCAAAGTGAAGGTCCTTCTTTATGTAAATAACAAATTTTAAAGAGATGAGGAGTATCATGTATTTTAAAAATTCCCAGCTTGGTGTGTTAAATAACAAATACATAATACAAGAATAGATCTTTTTCTGTTCCCAGTTGTCTGAAAGTAATGTAAAAAATGTTTTTAAACAGTTGGATTAAAATACTGCACATTAGTTATTATGCTGTTAGCAGCTGCACTATCCTCTGCAAGCTTAGCTTTTCCAAATGATTAGAGCTATCTATTACAAAATCATGCTTTGTTTACTTTTCTATCTAATATCTTTAATTGGTACTCTGAATAGAAGTGCTTTAGGTTCCAATTCAAATAACAGGAGGTCTTGAATCTGTAGCCATAAGCACTTTAATCATGTGCTATATGGAACAAGTTCTAAATATTAAGGAGACTATGAACTCTACCGGCTAAATAAAAGCCTGGGATCCAGGCAATACCTTCTTTGCAAACACAAACTAAACTCACTCTCTGTGTGACCATGAGCAAGCTACTTGATCTTTTTGTGCCTTGTCAAGACAATTATTAAAAATTGGACTTCTCTGACTAACAGATGTTACTGTATATCAGCATAGAGAATACTAGAGTAAACGCATTACTGAAAACATTCACGACAATAAAACGATGTGGAACCAAATTTCTTTCATTCCCTGTGATTTGCGTCTTCATAATTCTTACTGCACTCACTGACAAAGCCATTTAAAACATGAGATCACTTGTTTTCCAACAAATTAAGTCCCAATACTTGCCAATCGTTCTGCTTCAGAGGTCAAGGAAGATGAAGTCTTTCTCTTCCTTGCATAGATCCTTATGACCATTAGAATTACATCTATTTGCAAGAAGTGCTCACAAAGCTAACAAGTTCCAAATGTTTCCTTTTCTTAAATGCCTGTTTGTTTCAAATCACATGTTTTTAATCTATGTAAACTGACCACTTTTTATTTATCTCAAATGTATGCTGTCCAAGAGATACCATAACTAATACAAGTTAAGCAAATACTTTTGAATGGCCTATCAACCCAGACTGTCAAGCAAGAGGAAAAAACACTTAACTTCTCATGAGCAGGTTATGAAACCTGTAGCACCAATAAGTAAAATACTAATTATGGAGAGTATCATTATTAAAGCTTGTTACTTGAAATAGGCCTAGCCATAATTAAGACTAAATACACCATGGTAACAGGTTTGAATACCTTGGAGTTAAAATCACATTTACTTAAACAGTGTAGGTTCATTACATGCCATCTCAAGGCAATCATTCAAAGGTTAAATGCTTATTCAAAGCTCATCTTAAATTCTAGCTGTAGTGAAGGGAGGGAGGGAAATGCTTCTGAGGGTGGGACATCCCACCCTAGACCAGCTGTTTAAAATGAGCAAGATGAAATATGGCAGTCCCCATCTCAGTGATAGAGGCAGTCTAGACTAAAATCCTAGTTGAGTTTCCAGGTTGAACACCTAAATTCAGGTGAGATAAATCCCAGCCAAAAGTAGGACAATCTTTTTAATGGTGCCAGGCAAAGAATTTAAAAATGAACCAAAGCCAACAAGTCTATCTGATAGCTAAATACTTCTACGTCTCTACTTCTTTTAAGTGCATTGCTTGGTCATTCTTGCTTGGAAGAAAGGGCTTTGTGGCATTTTAAAGCTATATGTTTTGTTTAAAATTTATATTTAAATGAATATGCTTTATATAATTGTGACATCATAAAAGAATATGGAGAAAGAATATGCTTCAACATGTGTCCAACAGTTCTATTGTGAAAAGGACAGTGTTGAAAGAGACAATGTGCAAAACAGGGTAGAGAAAACATGACACTTCAGACTCAGGAGAAGCACTATTCCATAATTAGTGTGACCTCTGGTAGATTCAGATTGTTACAATTTATGTTAATGTCAAAGAAATACCCATCAGAGGTTGCAGACTTAAGATGGCCCCATGAAACTTGCTCTCCCAGTAGACATCATTATAGATTCTGGACATTATTTTATTTTCATAGCATTGATAAGCTTTTTTTCCTAGGGCAGTTAAAATACAAGTGTTTAAACAGGGGTTGGGTTTGGAGAGGTTTTAGGGCATTTTTTTGGCTTTCCTCATGGAATGGTTAATAGCAAAATGTTCAATTAAAATTATCACTTTCATTTAGGGCTATTATATATGAACCTGTGTCTTCCTAAGAATATACTACAGGTTGTTTAGCAATTAGGGTTTGAAACATGAGTCCAGGTAAAACAGGGATAAACCGGAGTCTCTCTGGTGTCTCCGACTGATTCCAGAAGGTCATCCAACAACAGCAATGATGTATTTATTTATATGGGACCTTGTCATATCACAGCAATAACCTACAGCAATAACCTATTTCATATCAAATAGAACCTGAAGAGATTTTGGCGAGGAAATGACAAGAGATCCTCAGGACATGTAAGCTGGCGTGGCTCTAGTGGCATCCAATCTTCCAATGAATTATTGGGGACTGGAACTAGCTGTAGAGCTGGGAAGGAAAGATTAAAGTGTAATTATAAAACATCTTTGAGCAAGATTGTTGGAATTAGGCTTCCAGTCTGAATCTGGTGTGAACTCTAATGAGGTTTCCCAAAGAAAGTGGGAAATCATTTCTTTTCCACTCCTATTGAAGTAGCTTCAGCAATTTTGCACTTGGCTCTTGCTGCAATGTCCTGAGTTTCTCTCTATTCTTATCTGATTCTTAGAGACATTAAAAACCCAACAATGCCAAGTGCTTGAAAGATGTCTTCACAAGACAGATTCTGGCACATAACATTGTCAAGGCTGTCTGGTCTCTCACCCATTTCTATGCAGAGAATGAAATACTGACATGTAAAGATATTAATTCGAGAAGCATTTTTCCACTTTTAGGTTAAAAGAACCTTACAATCTAACTCTGCTATATGTCAATATCGCACAAGCAGCTGTCATTACAACCAGCCCTGTCCGGCTTTATTACTGTGATCAGAACTTGATATGAAACCTGAAGCCATACCTCTCAAGAAAAGAAAAGAAAAACAGAACAGCTAAAAAAAGACTTAGGTTTCCCAAAGATATAATTGTAAAGTAACGCTAGTCAGGAGGTTTCTAATGAACCTTATGTGTAATTAATCAGTCCTCTCTGAGGCAAAACAAGATTTCAGACTGTAGCAGTAACATTGCTGACTGGAGGAAGAGTTGTTTTTCATGGGGCTTTTTCTTGAGAGACTAGGAGTGGAAAACCACAGGGACCATTCCTATGGAGTGCTGTCACCTTGCTGTACATGGAAATACAACATACAATTCTTTCCTGTACAGAGAAGTCCCAACTTAAATGTAACTTTTTATCCTCTAGGAGCCCTACTAGAAGGCAGCTTCCACCAAATCATAGGACCTCTCCTTGACAATGTCCTCCTGCCCCTGGCCAAACTGGCCCCCCAGGTCCACAGGAGGAGGATATGTGACAGCAAGGGTACCATCAACTTGGGTGGGGGCAAAATGTGCGCTTCCTCCTCCACGCCTACTTCTGAGTAGAGCCCAGCACACCAGGTAGCTTCTGCCCGTTCCCTAGGCACTCAGTGCCCCTCACCCCATCCCCTAGCAATCTCTTTCTCAACCCTTGCATCATGGCCTTTCATTTTTCATCAGTTCTCCTGACTTAATTCTTCTCCTTGTGTTTCCTGTTTCTTTGGCCCCTTCCCAGTTGGTGAAGACTTGACACTGGTTAGGGTTGGGTATTAGTCCTAAAAGGAAAAGGACAAAATAACCATGATCTTGTTGCTCCAATAGTTACAGATGCTCTTCTAACTTTCAGCCTAAATGTATCTGTATCAGTTTGCAGCCGTGTGTCTTCCTTCCAGAGTTAGATAAGACTGAGTAGTTCCCAACAGCATTTATTCTCTATTCTCCTAACCCACACAATGTACTTATAAACTATTCACATCCCTTCTCAAACTTCATCAGTCAGGCTAAATATAATTTTTTTTTAGTCTGCCCTCCTAAAGCAGGCTTCCTCTTCCACCGTTCTCTGCACCTGTTCCAGTTTGAATCTTTTTTTGTTGTTTTTTTTACCACAGGCAGATAAAATTGTGTAAGAATTCAGCTAAGGTCACATTGGTACCACACAGAAAAATTCCTCTTTTATTTAATGCCTCTGCTAGCAATACTTTGCCTGAGATTTATATTTACTTTTTTCCCAGCTGTGCCACATCCTTGGCTCAGTCAGAAACCTTTGTCTTTCCCTGCTTTCAACTGCAGCTTCCTGCTTCACATAAAATTTAAGAGAAGCTATGGCCATGAATTGAAGTGTGTTTAATAACTTCTTGTTTCACTTAATTTAGTCACAATGAAGATTAGATGTTATTTATAGTGCTATTTTACTTGTTTAGATTAGAAGAATTTCTTATTCTTGAAATTCCATAACTCAAAAATTATGCCAACAATTATAAACCAAATGCAGGGTGAAGAGCAGGCATCTGTGCCAGGGTCTAGGGCTGCAGTTCCAGAAGCTTCAGCTTTGCTACTGTCAGCTTCAAAGCCTGACTACAGTTTCAAAGATGTCATCATCTCACTGAAGAAATTAAGGCTATTTTAAGAGGTTCCCCGGCTGTTTATAGGGATTCAGATCTCAGCACAGTCAATTCAAGAGGTGGGAGCATATGTCTGAGGACATCTTTGGACTCCTCAGATGTGGGCTGGACTATCCCTCAGTGCAAGCTCAGCATCCTGTAGAGCCTGAGAGTTATCATGGAAAATAGCAATGACTTGAGCACAGAAAGCCACAGTCACACTAACCTAACTCTGCCATGATAGTTGAAACATGAGGTTCTTTGTTTTTCCTATTCCTTGAAAAGGTCGTGGCAAAATGACTGATTTACAGATAGATAATCTTTCTCCAGCTGTTGCTGAAGCCCTGTCTCCTCCTATGCTTGATATGGCCAGTTAAACCAGCATCATGGATGTGAAGCATCAGTACAGCAGCAAAGCCAGGGATCAAGGCCTTTCATAGATTATGAGGCCAGACAGATTATCTGATTTCCTTTATAATAGAGTCAATAAAAGTCCTTAAATCTATGTACCTCACAGCGGAAGTAGCTTTATCAGTGATGCAGAAAATGCATCATTTCCTCTATTATTCTACTGTCTTGCTTTGCTGATTGCTGGAGTGTGTGCACATTACGAAGCTAGACTTCCAGGCCATGCTCTCAATTCTGCTTTTTACTTTAATTCAATGATTTGCCATTGGATAAAACAACAAAGCCCTGGGAGCATGGTCTGGAATCCCAATTCCACTCTTGGTCCAGGCACAGCCCACAGTGCAGGACTAGATTCAGGCTCCCTCCTGCCTCCTGTTCTCCACCTCCTATTTCCTGGGTGTTTTTACCACTAGCCCATCATGCAAAAGGCAGATGACTGCATGTCAGATGATGACAGTTGCTTTCCTGACCACATCCAGTACCAGATTGCCTAGAATTTTAATATCAGGACAGTGCTAAGTGGGAAATTAACTCCTCTTTGGAGTGAGTGAGAAACAGACTCAAGACTAGACATAAGTCGCTAAATGTAAATGGTCAGGCTGTCTGCGTTGTTGTCTAACAAATCTATGTGCCTACAGGGTTGGCAGGCAAAAAGTAGGTAGGTTGGACCACTACTTGGCCTGTTCCAGAATATTTCTGCCTTTTATCACTCCACTGCAAGGGTTAATGTGATACGAGCTGTAATGAGCTGGCCAGCTCCTGACATGAACAGAATCTGATTGATTATATGCATAGTACACTAACTCTCTGCAGATGATAATGGCCATCCATGTATCATGCATTCAGCAATCACCAACATCTTTAATACAGATGTAAACCTTTGTATTGATGCCAGTTAAGCTACAATGAAGAGAGAAAGAATGTCAGAGAACATTCATTTTATTTCAAAGGGTCACTCCCAGCAGTGCGGCATGCCATTTTGTGCTGCCGTTGTTTCTCAGAAACATAATTCCCAGGAATGTACTGTTCCCAGTTTCAGAAATAGGGACACAATTAAACTGAGAATTACTGCACACGGATAAAATCCATCACAGCACAGCTCTCATCCTTTATGCAATAGCCCTTCGAGTTTGTGACAGAACACCAAGGTAGAGATGGCGACTACCATGACCCACTGGACCAGCTGCGATGAGTTAGCCATAAAATGAGTTTCAGTAGGTTTTTCTCACCTTCACTTCGCAAAATCCATTTTCAGGTATCTCCTTAAAAACACCCCAGAGTTTTCAAAGGTTCTGAATAACCTCAGATGCTCTTGGAATCGACGGGAGACACAGGCGGATATCACAAAAGGAATATGCAGAAGAATAACTCAAGCTGAAATTTCTGCAGGAATGGAAAAGAGGTTTAAGAGATATGGTTGGAAAAGAGGATAATAGGCAATAAGCAATGTCCTACAGCAAAAGAAAGGAACAAACGGTGAGATACCTGCGTTTCCTAGTTCTCAGTATGGTGATATCACATAAAAATGTGCATGACAGACTGGAAAGGCAGGGGAAAGGACAGCAGGGATACATGGGATGGCTCATAACACAGACATCTGAAGTTGCCAGGATAAGTAGGTTGAGCTGAAAAGAGAGAGGGGAGCCAGATAATAGTTTCAAAGGATATGTTTCTTTGCAACATAAGCTGAGATCAGTACTCCTAAGTGCAAACTCTACATCATATTGATAAATCCTAACTTTGTGTTGAGCATAGCCTACTGCTAGCGATGGCCTGCCCAGACCCTGCCCTTGCTCGGTGTCAACCTATTTTGCCCTATGCTCAGTTCTTTTCTTCCTTGTGCCAACACAAGCATTGAGGCAGCAATGCACCAAAGAGTTGACCTGGCTGGAAAGTAAGAAGCAAAACACAGCCATTCCTCACCTGCATCCGTTTCCTGATCCAATTCAGTAGGAGCCATTGCAAATGGTTCTGTCAGCATAACACAGACATCAGCAGAGACTGGCATGAAGAACGAGTGTTCATGGAACGGAACATGGACACATGCAATGAATTATGCCCTTAACTTGATGTTTGCTGTTTCTGCTTCATATCTGAAAGAGGGTTTGTATGCCTGAAAGCTTGTCTGTGTTATTTTATCAGTTAGTCTAATAAAAAACAATAACAGAGAAGGCTCAGAATTAAGATTTGGAGCAAAACCAGCTCTATTTTGTAACTAAAATAGTTGCTTCCTTAAATAATTAGTTTCACAAAGTTACCTCTGCTTCATCTGCGTGTTTCTGTAGACTATAAGCCAAGTTTTGTAGCAGTTAGAATTAAATCACAGAAATGGGATTGGTCAGAAAACAAATGACAAAGTAGAGTAGCTTAAAGGTCAAAGCCCCGAAGAGCTAAGTATTCTTTGAGGAACATTTCCATCCCCTGATGTAGATGGGTGTAACTTCAGACTTGAAGTCATTGGTAGGAGTGGCTGATTGCATCAGGTGCATGACTATGGTCCCCAAGAGGCCCAAGTATCCCATGACATCAGATTAAATAAATGGGAGGCCTGCTTTCTCTTTCACTCTCTCCTGGTACTTCTTGCTTAATTCCTCTCCCTCTCCACCCTCCACCAAACATGTAAGTAAGTAAGTCACTTATTTTTCATGTCAAAATGTCCAGTGGGGCTACTTATCCTTCCAAGACAAGCTCATGCCATCTGATGTGCCATCTCAAATAACATGAAAGATATTTAGCAGATCTGCATTTGCCTACACTGTATTTGGCTAACATCTTCACAGGGTCTATTTAACACTGGGACAAGTGAGATGTTCTTTAGGTGTCTGTATTATATGAAGGAAGGGAAATATATTTGGCACTGCTATTTTTGTCAGTATGTCATATGTCATTATGACAGATCTGTGTATTATTATAATTAACAATCGTGTGTCCAGAAGACAAAGTGGCTACCAATTCAGTTTGTTCAGCAGCTCTTGCTGTGTTAAAACAAAAAGAAAAAAAGACAAGTGAAAAAAAATTTCCACATGCTGGAAAAGAACAGCCCAGGACTCCAGAAAGACACATGAATTCAGGTTCACCTAATGTATAAGCAATTCACCTGGGTTTATACAGGAATTAATCTCACTTCTTCCCATAAAGTAAAAAGGACGCAAACAGAAAAGTATAACTGATGAACCTCTCAAGAAATGTCAAATCCTCCACAGGTGCAAGTCAGAAGCTCAACTTAATTGGCAAAACACAATTAAGAAAGAAAACAGATTTAAAGACTTACTGGACTTCTCTATTTGTATAGCTAATTCCTGTGTCTATAAACACCTTGCAAAAACTATTTGGCCTCAAAACTTCACATGTGCAAATCAGTCAGAATTAAGTAGCCCTTCTGTCCTGAAGATGTTGTTTCAGGAGACTAAGCTTCAGCATTTCAGCTGCTCGGCTAAAGCATTTAAAGCAAATTAATTTGTCTGACTTTTTCTTGAGCAGATTACTGCAAATAGGACCAGTTGCTACCTTTTGTTTTTCACCTGCTATGGGAATTTCAGACCTCTGTATTTCCTCCCCAGGAAAGTGTCCCATTCAAACCTGGAATTCTGGCATGGCTTCAGTTGCCTGGAGCTCTGCCCAGAGTCTCATCCTTTCCACTCAAGTGAAGACTGATACAGCCTTCCTACACCTACAAAGTTACCCAGAAATCAGCTGAACACAGTCATTGGGAACACACAAAGAAGTTACAAGAAAACAGTGCTGGTGCACTTCCCTTTTCCTCCTGCTCCAGAATTAATCACACAGAAATGGATGACAATACTGCCCCTGATGATGATGATGGTAGTTCAGTGTGGTTACCCAACCCTGATTCATCTGATTAGATGCAGACATCTATAAGGAAACTTGTTGTCCAAGGTAGGTTTTCTAGACAATGGAGAAAAATGGGTATTTTCTTAGGCAAAATCTATCTTGTAGGATAAGCATCTAAAATACAGAATGATTCATGTTACCATAGATGTCTACTTCTCTTGACGTTGAGTGACTAGTTGAGATGCAGACATAACAACCTAAAAATTAGATGTAGACATCTTCAGGTCTTGGGATCCCAGCCAGCAGCATATTTTCTCGGAGCTCATGCTGCTATTTTTCAGTGGCAATCCTGCTCTCCCCAAAACAGTGGGTAGCAGGACCTGCACTGAGGTCTCTAACATTACAGTGAGGTGGAAGCTTGCTCCTGTGCTCTGCCATATCTCAGAGCATCTTGCCTACTGCAGAATTTATTGAGCATCTCTTGTTCATAATTTTCAACACTACATGCTGAAACTGCAAGTCCAAATACAGCCTCCGAGTATCAGTATGGTATCCTACTGTAACAGCTGTCCTTTCTTGACTAGACAGAAGGAAGAAATGTCCACAGCCAAAAGAGACCTTAGGTAGAATTTAGACACTAACATCCAAAATTGCAGCATGTAGTGCCTCTTGCCAGCCCCAAATATGCTTCCATCTCCTCTGAAGCCACATACCTAAAATCCACAGTTCCCTCTGCCCTCCAAACTTCATTTCTGGACAACTCCTGGAAAACACCCCAGGATGAACTGCCTGACAAGCTCAACACCTACCTTAGGCCTGAACCCTGTTCAGATCCACAAACGAAGCACTCTCTGTCAATCTCTCCTGAGACACTCACTGCAGCAAGTGCTCTCAGAAACACTCAAAATGCAGCAGCAGCTGCCATCCTCTTTCAAAACAGCTCAGTTTAACCAACATCGTTTCCGCTCCCTCTCTTGCTGCCAGCTATGGAGACCTACCCTTGCCTTTCACCAGCTCTGGCATTCATTTGACCTCTTAGAAAGTGAATTTAGCTCACTAAACTGGCAGAAATCTAACCCAACAAAACAAAACAAAACAAAACAAATCAAGAAAAAGTGAATAGTTTTCACCACTTTAGTGGGCTAATGGATCAGACACATCCCAGAGATGACAGAAGGGAAACAAATGGAGCATGTGCCCAGGAACAGGCCTGCCCCTTTCACCAGCAGCAAGTTCATGGGCTGACTCAGCCACCTCGTGAAACCTCACCGGCAGGAGAGGAGAAAGCCTGTTGGGGAGGCCAGATACACTAAAGAGGTGTTGGAGAGATAGACTGAGCTCTTTCCAGTCCAGCCACAGTGCTGGAGGGCCCAAGCTGCCAGAAAAGCAGGGCTAGGTAAGACTAAGTCTTCTCAGAGGATTGTTGTGACACCATCTGGCTTCAAGTTTGGTCACCCATCAGTTCAGAAATGGAAGGAAAGGCAGGAAAGGCAAGGGAGGTTGTCAAAACCTATCAGTTCCTGGAGAAGGGGTACTGCTGGACTAGTCATGCCTTTGAAAGGATAATGCTACGGTCGGCTGTGAGCACAAAAAATGATGTGTCCTATAATAAGAAAATTAAGGACCAATCACATCAAAGTTCACCACAGTGACTGAGGACATTAAGGACTGAGCTGAAAGAAAAGCCGATCCAGTACGGTAAAACTGGACGACTTGCAACATTTTCTGGTCAGTATATACAATTGAGAAACATCAGAGAGTGAGAAGTCTGGGTTGACAACGCTAGTAAATAATTTGTCAAAGAGAAGAACCTGCCCCGTGTTAAATCTATGTATGGATATAATTGACCACATTTCATCTTAGGAGAAAAGAAAAGTTGTGGCCAACTTCAAAGGAAACTGAACAAAAGTATCTCTAATGATTAATGAATTAGCATCGTTGAGTAAACGAGCTATTCTGAATGCTTGCCCAGAGGCAGTCATGGGAAAGTTTCCAGAACTATTGTCATTTTTCCTGGAACTCATTGACTTTAAGGACTCCACAGCTGCAAGAATTGTGTGAGCATTTCAAGACTGTCAATTTCACCACTGATTTTCTGAAAAATTCTTCCTGAACTGATTTTTATTGGTTTCAGCTGGGGAATCCATTGCACCCAGCCAGGAAATGCCACATGCCTCCTAAGCTACTGCTCTATTCTTCTTGCACTGATGCTATCAGAGACTGAAATTCACTGCAGGGAGAACACTGGGGGCCAAATTTGCCCTCTGATGTATGCACGCAGCTCCCATAGAGCTAATGCAGAATTTGTTCGCCTTTGATGCCTCTTATAAAATGCAGTTTAACGAAGCCTGGAAGTATTGCATTAGAACAGGGAGTTCACGCTATTGGTGGTCCCCATTGTCATTAACACAGTTAGTGGCATTCCAGCGAAAAACACAGAACAACTCTTTTGTTTGTTTGTTTTATAAGCAGATCTTTCAGGGTGGGATCCCGCTTGCTCACATCCCGCCAAAGATGGAACTTCAGCGTCTAAAACCCACGTACACCAACAGTGATCCACTCTGCCTGCTTTCCAGAACTCCCTAACCTTTTAGGCGCCTGAATTCATCAGGCACTTCCCTCCTTTGCCTGAAAACTCCCAGGCAACTAATCTACAGTTACATGATCAGCAGAGCCAACTGAGTGCACTCACAAAAGGAGTTAGGGAGGGTGTCTCACTCTCCTTCCCTCCTCTTTTACTCCCAGCCATGCAATGCCATCCCTTCTCTTGTGCTAGCTGTGATGCTCACGAGACCCTTGCTGTGGCCGTTTAACTCGCTACACAGCGGAAAATCATCCACTTCTTTGCTGGGCTTGTTTTCTGCCACTTCAGTGAGTTGAATCAGCTCCCAGTGGGGTCTCAGTCCCACAGCCAGCCCAAGGTAAGTGGCTGGAGCATGCAGGAGTGGGATTGGGACTACTTTTCTGGTAGTGCTTTTGTCTCATGAAACCAGCTGCTCAATTGCCAGCCTGTGTTCAGAAGCTCCATTTCTGGGGAGAGAGGAGCTCACTCCAGCTGAGACATCTGCTGCAACCTGGAAGCCGGAAACTACCCAGGATCTACCTCTAGCCCCAGAAAAATCTGAAAAATTAAATAAGGCCAAGGCGACAGCAAACGTCAGTCACTGACTCTTGGAAAACCTACATCAGGCAATTTAGTTCAGTTGGCTTGGCTTTTTCTTTGATATACAGTTTAGATTTTTTTCTATGAAGTCTAATGAAGAAAGACAAATTAGAGTTAATCATTAAAGTAAATTAATACATATAAACATAATTTCACATTGAAGAAAACGTAAACCAAGACATGTAACTTGGCACAGAACTGAAATTCACACCCACCCGCTGTACTCAGCTCACCTCTGCCTTCCCCCACAAGCACACACCCTGGGTGTGCTGCTCTGCAGAAGTGCCTTGGTCCTGTGTCCAGACTCCCATTTTCAGTAGAGCCAGGAAGCTTTGATCACAGCTCCTTCCTGAATGCATTCTTGTGTGCTGGAGCAGCCATGTAAGGGCTCTTGATGGGACTGAGTGCTGAGAGCAGCAACAGAAACTCATTTAGTTTGATGTGACAAAACTGCTCCTCAGACAAATGCTCCATGGTGGTCCCATGGTAGGAACATGTGCAGAAGGCCTTGCCGAAGTAATAATACTGAAGTAATTTCATGCCTCCACCCAATTCCAGGCCTCTCATTAATACAGACCCTGGAAATCTGTCATCCTCAACTGGTATAAATGGATGCAGCTTCTCCAACTTCAGTGAAGCCACGTTAATTTACCTTTCAAATCTGCTGAGGATTTTGTCTTCACAGTCTTACAGTAAACTAGCTTAAGGAGCTTTATTCTGAGTCCTATTTATAAATAAAAGCTTGTTCTTCAGAAGTTCAACCCTCCTCAAGTTACAAAAATGCTTGCTTTTTTCTAGTCTGTGATAAGAGAACAGACCGATGGACTATCTGTATTAATAAAATATCTAAATATTTAAACTTTCTTGCTTTCCAAAACAAATTCTGTAGGAGACATCCTATAAAAGTATTCTTTCCCAGATCTACAACTAGGCTTCAGGCTTGAATACCTACAAACCTGATATCCATAAATTACAGAGAAGCAACATTAACACCTAAAGCAAGGAAATCAATGCGTGAACATTACTTTCTGAAGCGCTGTTACTTTGCACACATGAATTCAAGTTCTTATGAGCTCATTTGTTAAACAAACAGCTCCATCACTTGTGTAACTGCCATCAGTAAGCTCTCCTTCATTGCCACATATATACACACCTCATTCTTGGCAGTCTACTAAACCACTGGCAGCATTTCTCAGCAGGTCCAGCAATTTTTCAAGCACAGAGAGGGTCTAGATCCCCATGGCTGCCACTGGTACAGAAGAAGACAGGATACGGCAGACTCCTCTGCTGTCAAAAGAGACCGGCAGTGAATCTACCAGGAGTCTTGAGCAGAAGGACTCACAGATGAGTTTAGACCTGATTTGGGTGGTATGATGGATCATGTCTAAAAGCACTCAGAATGCAACAGAAAAAGTTACAAAGAGCTTGATGTGACGTGTAGGCTGAGATTGCAAACAGCTTTGCCTCTTCACAAGGAGGGGCCGATATAGTCCCATATCTTACTTGCAAATCCAGTATTTGAACAATCGCCTGAAATTCTGAAACTGATGCAGAATGTTAAACCTGTTAAGTTGTTTAAGTCTGATGGGATGCATTAGGTGGGGCCAGTTCTCTAGTAACTGGATATTAACTGAAATATATTGAAACACTGTTTAACAGCGATTTTATTTAATGAAGTACAATCACAACCAGGTTTGCCATTTTTCTGAGGCCAGTGGAAAAAATTAGAGCGTTAGGGAATTTCATTGCCTGCCTAGAATGTGACATTTCACACTGGAGCAGGATGGAAATCACACAGATCCCTGCCAAGCATGCGGGTTTGTTCTTATAAGATCTCTCAGACTCAAACTAATTTTAGAATGAAGAAAAACCCTGCTACTCTGCAGTACAAAATTTCCAGTGAGAAACTTCTACTCTCTTCTTTCATATTTCACATACACTTTCAAGTTCCTCACTACTACACTGTCAAGTTCTCTAAGCATCAGCAAACTGTGAAAGAGACTAGGAACAAACCACAAAATTCCTGTGAGCTGACTAATATTTTTAAAAACTATCATTTTATTTTACTTTACTGAAGAGGTTTGCCAGAACTGCAAAATTTTGGACAGAAACTTGATTTTTAATTTTGTCCTTCAAATTTCTGGTGAGAAATACTTTCAAAGTCAAACAGTTTTAGGCTTGTGTTTTGACCTCTTCTGTATGCTTTCTCTCCAGTGGCCTACCATCCCAATATCCTCCCTCACATCCTAAGCTTCCTAGTAACAAAGAATATCTTTGCACACTGGCTTGCTAACATAATAAGCAGAGTTTTAAACCAGAACTGGTGGAGACTAGAATTTGAAATTCTCAAGGAAAGGTTAAATGAGGGAAGCCTGCAGGAGAAGCTTAAAATCATAAAAGATAAAGTTGCACTAAGGTTATAGAAGGCTAGAGGAGGATGATGGTCAATGAACCGTATCTTTTCCATGAACAAAGTAAGGGGAAAAAGAGCATTAAGCCCAAAATCTTATCCTAAGACCAGAATTATTACTTCAATGACACGGCAGAATTAGTTGGACAATATATAGAATTGGCATATTTATAGGAGGTTACAGTTCATGCAAGCAGGAGGGACAGGAAAAGTCTTACATATTAAGCACATATACACATTCTCCGAGGTCCAAACAGAGAAAGACCTACTGCTTTAAGGTCTTTGGACAATGTTAGAAGGGGTAGAGGACTATTGGGGCTGTCCTGCATTAGAGAACAGCATAATATCACATTGGGAAATCCACATGGCAAAGCTTGTGATGATCGTAATCAGAATGACCACAACTGTATAATTTGGTGTTCGGTAAAATCTGTTAAGATTTTAATTTCCCAGCCTTTAGATGAAAAAGGAATATTGCAAGGCCTGTCTCATCCAAGTTGGTCAAATACTCAAATACTTTTATAGTCAATGAAGAGAGATAAGTGCTTGACATGAGTTATTAATCCTAGGCTGATACTGTAGAATGAAGTCAGTCACACCTGTATGTGCCCCTATGTATCCACTGACTGGAGAGACAGCCTGGACATCTGGCCCGAGTACTTAATGTCTAGATATCTATGATATGTAAGCCAAGTTTAGCAAGTCCTCTCTAGCAAGTTCTTGGAATGTGTCCATGCTGGGGTGAAAAGGAAAGGACTTGTCTGGGCTCCACTCCAAGGAGAAGGGAGGGACAGGGTAAGGAAGGTGGGAGTGTATCTGTGACTGTGGATTCTTTAGAAGAGAAAGAGGCAAGGGCAACAGACTTCAGGGAAACAGCCATCAAGAAATGCCATTTTAACAGGTTAGAAGGAAAAAAAGAGTCCAGGAGAACTGGCAGGTCTTTAAAGAAGCAATGATGAGGGCACTGTCAAAAAGCAGTAATTCTTCCAGTCCATGTCTCATTGCAGATGGTGGCACAGCACTTCACGAAAGATGAGCTTCCTGTGAGGAGTCTGGAGAAGATGTCTAGAAAGATGAGGAAAATTAGGAATCACTGAAGGACTTCAAGCTATTTAAGTCTAGAAAAAAAAAGACTGCTTTGCAAAATGACAATAGTACTTTAAAGATAAGGTAGTGCAAAGTGAACAGGATTAACCAGTTAGCATGAACATGGCTCATTTCAAATTGGTCAAGAATGCTCTGAACTTACAGTAAAAGAGGTTTAGTTTAGACAGTAGAGAGTTCTTTCTCTGACCAGACTAGTGAGGTGGTGCAGTGGAAATTCAACAGTCTCAATCTATTAACAAAGAGTTTTAAGAACAGCTTTCATCAATGCTTGCAATAGATGTTGTAGATAATTGCCTTGGAGTAAGTGGTGGAGTAGATGAGCTCTCACAGTCATTTCCTACAGCAGACAATTACTCCAGGACTCAGGAAGGCTAATTTTAGCCTAGAGATGCTAATTCCTCTTGGCTGTCTCCACAGTCAGTAGAGAACAGCTCCTTTAGATGCAGATTCAGAACAGGACTACGCTCACTGGTCTAACTAACATGAATAGCCCCAATAGCTCCCCACAGCTGAGTACAGCCACCCTGGTCCCCTCCCTCGACTACTGCCACAAACAGCTTCGTGCTCCTTCCAATCCACTTATGATCTCCCCTTCCTGATCTCTTCAAATGCCAGACCTCAGCCTGTGAATCCCATACAGATTCACATTCCTTCTCACTGTTATCCCTGCCCCTTATTTCCTACTTTTGAACCAGCACAACTTACCAAGAGTTTTTTACAAAACATCTCAGACTGTCAGGGGTGTGTATGAGGAATGCCATGGTCTTAATTACAGCCAGGTCTGGTATTCAGGAAGTGCAATTACAAGTATCACAAGTGTCCTTCATCTCCAATCTTTTTAATCAACGCTAACTGATTGGCAGATACTGGTGCTCTCCATAATATTCCCTCAGGTTTGAAAAGTAGCCACAAGTCAGCAGGCATTCTTAAATACTTGCACAAGGAAACATGTGGTCTCTTTGCCTTCCAAAAAACCCTCAGAGCCTCTTCTAAATTATCTATAGATTAGTAGGGCACATTGCCCAATAGTAAAAACAAAACAAAAACATAATCCCTGACAGACAGAGGTCAACAATAACAACAGGCCCACAGCCGCTCTCAGGTTTCTGCCAGTGATAGGGTTCAGCTTTCCCCATACAGGTTTCTTGCAGGTTCAGTGACCACAGAACAAGCCCTTGAGCCACCCACTTTCCTAAGAGTAGGCTGGCTGCAAAGCATTTTGCCTAGTCCTATTGTATGCAGATGCCTCAGTCTCTATTGCATGTGCAGGACTAACTGACAAGTGACAGGGATCATTCAGGGTGAGACCACAGGCACCACATGAATCTCAGATGCATGCATGCAACCCCCATCACTTCTCCTAGAAACAAGATAAAAACCCACTGTGGCCACCTGGTCATTTCATAAATTGCTTTTACTTGTTAAGAAGCTCTTCGGAACCCCTTGCTCAAACAACCCTCGGTTTAGAAATCAAGATTATACCTAAAGCCTCATGAAGTAAAGCATAGTACAAGGTGATCCAAAGAAACATGCAGGTTTCAAAATTACTAGAAGAGTTAACATTTAAATCAAAAGTACTGCTCGGCCTTTCATATCATAGTCTGCTAACTCCAATGTTATTCAGCTTAAGGTCCTCCCTATCATCTGCTTCTGTCTTATAAACTGTCCCTGGGCGAGTGACAGCAGATGAAGTGGTAAGACAAGGCCACAGACTTGTATTGACACAGACAGAATAGCCCCAGTACTGAATCCAGCTAATTTGCCATTGCATTCCCACTAGTCCGCTGGAGGAGAAGAAGAGCTCTGAATATACTATGGGGGCTGTAATGATCTGGAAGGAAGCAAAAAAGATGTTTGAATGATCAAAGAGGTCCACAGGTCATGAGTTCTTCCTTGGGAGATACTAAGCAGTATCAAGCCACGGCAGACCACTGGACTGAAGTGATGTTGGCAGGAGAGACTGGAGGCTTGGCAGAGGGACTCAGCTTTTCAAGAACTGTGAAGGGAGCAGAGTGAATGAGCAGCTACAAACTCACCCACATAAGAACACTAATTCTGAGTAAGATACCATGCAAAGCTAAAGCAGCATACCTGCTCACAATCAGAGAACCCTACTGCTCCATAAGGAAAGGAAAAAAGATCCTGAAAATGGCAGAGAGAACACGTGCATTGCTCTGTGTAAAGAGCAGAATGAAAGACAGCAGTGATGGTTTGCTGAAAGTAATGAGACAGTGGCCAGAGAAAAGGAACTTGCTACGAGAGAAAAGTGGAGCAGCACTTGGTGAGGAGAAGGTACAGGCAATGGCCACTTTTATAAACGCCAGAACTAAGGGTCAAATAAGGAAGAGAGGTCAAGACACAAAAGATTAGTGACACGGTCATTTTAATGCCCCAGCTGGAAATGAGAGACCGTTCAAGAAAAAAGTAAGAGCAGCAAATAGGTACAAAACATACTAAGAAAAGTAAACAGACCAGTATATGTCATTCAACAGACACACCTGGTTTATTTTTCTGCTCATTGAATTGAACTCATTTAAACAAGTTAAAATTATGATAAATACTAAGACCCATTCTGCCTAAGAAAACCACCAATGTATTAACATAAGCCATGCCAAAAGAATACTGAATGCTCCATAGGAATGCTATTGAATAAGAATGAATAAGAAATACTGAATGCTCAGAGATTATTATCTTGATGATGCCTCTATTATTCATGTCATGACCAGAGCTGAACATTCCTGTAGAGTAGCCCTACGTACCTCCCAGCAAACTTCTGTTTCTTTCCTATTCCAAATTGTGAAGTTTTGTCTCAGTGTTTTAAAAATGTTTATCCACAAAGGACAGATGATACGTCTTGCTCAGGTATATGATCAGTCGTTCACTCTTCTGTAAAATATTCATTGTATTTACTTTTTTATAACAAAATTGGTTTGCAGCATTTTCATGTGCTAGTCTACAGTTTTCCACACATAAATTTCAGATACAAATAGCAGCAGGATCAAACACTGTACTGGCATTTCCAGTAGTCCATAGTCATCAAACTGCCAACTGCACCAGCAATGCCACCTGTAATTTAAGATGTGGACATAAATAACCAAGGGTGTAAAAGTAGTCTGTCAGTTTGTTTCTGAATGTGAATGCTACAGAGCAAACCATTGCAGTCCCTTTTCTGAGGTGATTTGGACTTGTAATGAACAAATTTCTCATGAGTTCTCAGAAAGTATGCAGACAATTGAATGTTAGCCAAAGCTCCAGCACAAAGGTAGGCTGAAGCACAGGAAGAGAAGTATAATAGTAGCAATATATAATTTATTCCAATATCCCAGTTACACTTGTATCTGCTTTCATCTCTACCCAGATATTTTCCTGCACCTTATAAAGAAATGTCAAGCACATTCCTAATCTGGTGTTGAGTGTAATCCGACATTTGGAAAAGTTTGGTAACTAGAAGGTGAGGTCACATACACCCCTGAGAGAATGTGGATACTTCAAAGGATGGAGTTACCAAGCAAGCAGAAATTATTTTTGCAACTTGCACCACAATACCAAGATCACATCTTTCTCCATTATTACTGGATGGAAAATAATCCTTATTCAAACAGTGATCCTCAGCCAGAGGTCCACAGCTGATAGCAGGGCCTTTTCACTTAGCACCAAAAAACATGAAAAAAAACTTTAAAAATACTATGTTCATTTCTAAAAGAGGAGGAAGAGAGGTCCTTCATACAATGCCCCAAATAATGAGCGACATAGGAGGGGGAGAATGGCTGTTTATGATGGCAGAATAGCCCAGCTCCTTCCAGTGGGACCACAAAAATTCCAGTAGATCCGAAGTCTTCCCCTGGTTCCCTCTCCCCATGGCCGTGCCTGACCAGCAATAGTGCTGTGGTCCTCACCTTTAACACATCACCAGGTTCCTGTTCTCCCTTCCCTGAATACAGGCTTCTGCCTCCCTCCCTCAGCCCCCTGGCACGTGGACTTCTCGTAGGTTAGTTTTCAGTCTGGCCAGCACCTTTCACACGCACCATGTGCTCTTCCCTGGTAGGACCTCACAGCACTGTAGGCCTTCCTTAGCCCCCTTCCCACCGGAGGCCAGCTCTACACGGACTCCCTCGGGCTTTCTTACCCTTCCCTGTCTTCTGGCCCTTTGTGAAAGATCCCTACCCCACTTGATGAGAGTAAATCATTCAGTCATCACCATTTCTAGCCTGTCCTTCCGCAGAGATCAGATCACTTCCCCCTGCTCTTCCACAGCTTCATTTCCATTCCCGTCTTCCCTGCTCTCAAGTTCTTTTGTACAGCAGGCAGCTTGAAACCTCATTTTTACCCCCTGGCAGACAAGACAGCATGCTTTGAAGAGTTTCCCTCCACCATATTTAATCAAAATCCTTTAGCCTTCTGGGGATGAGTTGGTTTTGTGGGTAATTTGAGTAATAAGAGCACAAACATAATTGTCAACTGAGCCAAACTGTTCTTGAGCTTTCCTCAGCAAAATTCCTGTCCTAAATCACAGCTCCCTGTGTCTTAGGAGGTAATTGCCCTCCCAACTCCCCCCACCTTACAACCAGGACGGAGTCAGTGTCTTACACGTGCCAAATAGACAAGAGATCGCAAGAACCAGAGGGTTCAAAATTTGCTAACAAGAGGGGTTGTGAAGATGAGCAGTGCCAGCCTGCTACTGGAATCTTAATGAGATCAGTCCAATTAATAATGGCCTTTATAATTTTTCCTTCAGATCTATCCCTTTAGTAGATGAAAAATTATTTTCAGGAAAGACATTCCCAGCTTCTGGTTTGGAGTTGGACCCTTTAGTTAATATTTTTCTTTAAATTCCATGGCCTGTTTGCCTTCATTCCTGAAGACTTTTTTTCTTCAAAGCCCACGAAAGCTATTATTAAGCATTCATCCGAACACACACATTAGATCTTGTGTGCTGCCTTCTAGCAGAATGCTTTTAATTGAAAGGAAAACCCTGCCTCCTGCTAGGTTTGGGTGGGCTGCAATTAGTTCCATACTAGTTAGTTTTGCCAGAAAGTCATATAACTCTTCTACACAGGCATTCCCACTCTGGTCCAGCTGCAAACAATACGCTGAGTCAGCAAAAAAGGAGGCAAAAGGAATTTTTCATTGAATTAAGAATCCGGTCTGTCTTCAAATCTTATAAAATATGTGTTGGATTCCATCTGTCCTGGAGGATGCCCACTCTGATTGTGCCAGCTACCGGCACTCGCACGGGACCCATGTGCCTGCAGCGGTACTGCAAACTGCCTCACCATGAGGAGGCTTTGGACTCCATCGACCAGGGGCGACATCTTGCAAGCTAATGATGTGGGCCTGTGTGGGCAGTAAAATACAAATGCCCCCTTATGCCTGAACCGCAATGCTTCTCTGAAAAAATGTTTCTTCTGTTCCTTACCTGCAAGGAAAACAAAATCCACTGGCGTACTAGTAAGACACAGTGACTGAAGCCAAGAGCAAAGCGTGCAGAACATCTGAATTTTGGCAAATTCAGATGCAGACAAATGAAAGTTGGAGGAAACCTTCTTCTGGGTACTTCTGGTTTATTTGAAGCCAACAAAGCATGAAATGGTCTTAACAGTTTGTTATGTTTTGGTGTAACATGAGGATCTAGAATCTCTTGACAAGTAGAGTATGAGCTTGAGTTTCAGTTCACTGATTGGTGGTTTTCTGGATTCGTCCAAGAAATGTATTTAAACAGTATGTGCAGCGGAAACCACTTTTAGTCATGAATGTTCAATGGTAAACATCTGAAAGTGGACATCAGATAATAAAAACAACAGTTAAGTAATTCTTTATAATTTCCAAATACAATTGTTGGAATTGGGAGATGTTTATCCTTTTACACGTGCCTAGGTATCTGCTAAGATTATCCTATGTTCTAGCAGAAATCCACGAGCCACAGGCACATTCAGGAGCTCTCATTTGCCTTTACTAAACCTAAGAAATGCTTATCTTGAGACCCACGAGTTTTGGGGGGTTTCACATCCACAACTTGGATCGGTGCAGTCTTCTAACATGATGACTACTGCATAAAAATTAAAAAAAGTGAGCTTGTATCAAGGGCATTCTTGCACAGGCTTCTCCTCGTCGTAATGAAAGACACCAGGTAAATTCTACATTGTTAACTAGGAGTAAATGGAAAACCTCTTTTTCAAGTGGGAAATGTTTTATGGAAAAAAAATATTTATTTGAACTTTTTCCTTTGAAATTGTAGGCTTTCACAATGGGAAATTTTTGACAATTTTAAAGGATTGTTTTAGTTTCACTTTGACTTAAAATAGAGTTATTTTATCACCAAAAACCCCAGCATGCTAAAGTAAAATAATTTAAAAATATTTCATTCTGAAACATTGATTCAACATGATAAAACACTTCTGGATGTATTTGCTGCAGGGAAATTGAAAATTTCCAGTGGAAATAAAGTAACACTATAAAAATTCAGCTTAAACAAAATAGTAGTTTTAGTAAGAAAATTTTCTGCACTAAATACTGTGGCCAACAGTAATTACAACCTGTCCAAAAGTCTGGGAAAGCTACAATGGATTTCTGGAACCTTTTAAATATCCCACCTAATACAGTAATAATGTTGCACAGTGGAATAGAGTGAAAGGATTATAGTGAAAGGTTTGTATCCCAACAGCACCTGAACATAAACAATATGTTTGTTTAACTGACAACAGCTTCTTCCATACACGATTTTAAATTTGCAGAAAACTACAAATAGATAGCACTTTCACTGAAAGCACTGAATTAGCCAACTGGGTACTCGACTTTGTAATGTGGAGCAATGTGGAGTGATAATGAACACCATGTGTGTGTGATAATGGGGGTTGTAGAAAATAGATCTGGCCAGCTGAGTAAAAAGGAAATGCTAAAGAAGAAAAAATCTGAAGTCCAAGCCAAAACAAGTGACCTAGAGAAGCAAGTAAAGGTTTGTATTTGGGGCAGGCTAGAGGCCTGAGAGAGATCAGCAATTCAGCAGGGTATTTTTAAGCATATGCTCAAGGCCCTCCTCATTCGGCAGGAAACTTAAGCATATGCTCAGAGGTTAAGCATCAGCTAAAGTCTCATTGATGTCAATGGGTCTTAAACACATGCCTAGAGATACATATGTGCTGAAGTGCTTTTACAAATAAGAATGGACTGGGGATCAGGGCCTCAGTCCCCTGGTATTTCATAGCAGGCTAACCCTGCAACCTCCTGGCTTTCCAAATTCTTCGGAGTAGATCTCATTTATTATACACACAGGACCAGACTTAAGCGTGTAAGAACTTGCATTACTGTACATAACTGCCATTGGCCCTTTGGTACTGAAATAAATAGGAAAGTACAGATACATTTATAAAACACCAGTAACTTCTACTGTAATTTGCCCAAAGAATTCTCTTAATGATAACAATGAAAGCATAAAATAAGCAGAAATGCAACTTTTGAGCAGGTCATTTAGCATTTCCATTACTGATGTAAGACAACTTCCACAAGAATGAATTTAAAGATAAAACTGAATCTTAACTGGAACCTGGCTTAAAGTAACTTATTTTGAAAGAGCGCATGGTGCTCTTAATTTTTGTGCAACCAATGGATCTGTATTTCCTTGTGACCTTCTGTGCCTGAGTAGTCCACTTACCAACTGCATAGCTGACTGGGCATCACTGTGATAACAGAAAAGCCACTTTCTTTGCCAATCCAGCTTCATGTAGGGAAACAGCAAAGCATTAATCTGCATTGATTTAAATTTAGAAATCCACAAGAACTATTCTCTGAATCTGAGGCAGGTTAACATTATGAAAAAATCTTCAAAATTTTTAGATAAATTATGTCAGATTCAAGTATGGCTTCTCCTTCTTTAAAACTGCATGAAAATATACCATAAAGTGGCAAGGGGAATTGTATGGTCAGATTACTAATGATATTAAATATTTTTTCCATGCAGTTAATACAGGATTTGAAATTATCAGTAAAAATCCTTCCTGTGCATTTCAGTGAACCTGAACAACACTTGGTCTCTGCATTTCGTAATTCTCCGAGGATAAATATGCGGTGGAGGAAATGGTCATAAAGACGCACTGCAGGGCCAGCTGAAAACTCCTTTAGGTGGAATCTGTAACTGATGGCTCATTTTACAACACCCTTAATGTGACAGGAGCAAACTGGGGTGCATCTGAGCAGCAAGACATTGCAAGAGTACTGCTGTGTGCAACCACTGCACTGCTCTTCTCTAGTGATGCCACAGTAGCAGTTACCACCCCGCATAAATTATAGCAAAAAGCTGACTTCAACAAACAAAAAAGCTAACTTCTTCATTAAAATTTATTAAAGCAGGCAGAAAATAGATTGTAAAAGCTCAGCAAACAGCTTTACACGTGCGTTTTCCTTTTGTCACATGACTCTCATGTTTTAAACTGGAGAGCATTACTGTTTGGCATTTCCTGCAAATGCACTGAGGAAAAGCCACAGCAATATAGTATTTCTTCCATAGATGTTAACATTTAAAGACTCATAGAAGTGGCTAACGTTCAATTTCTGGTTAAAATTTGCTCACTTTCTTGCTTTGTTTTTTCAGATGAAGACAACCTGGTGAAAGCGTTCCCACATTCCTCTTTGCACTTTTGCCATGACAAAACTCAGCTGACGTAGGCAAATTCAAGTTCTAAAAACATATATCTTAGTCCGACTTTGTTTCAAGTTTCTGCCTCTTTATTAACTATGGAAGAGCACCTCTTCCTTCTTGCCCAAGCAAGC
Organism: Ciconia boyciana; assembly: GCF_034638445.1. Classification (NCBI taxonomy): domain Eukaryota; kingdom Metazoa; phylum Chordata; class Aves; order Ciconiiformes; family Ciconiidae; genus Ciconia; species Ciconia boyciana. The sequence goes on from NC_132936.1 coordinate 40,434,948, forward strand.
TGCTGGTTATCATTCCCATCCCTCCGGTCGGTCGAGTAACACATGACGCTGGCCTAGCATAAATACAAAACAGGTTCCTATGGAATCTGAAATACTGTTTGTACATCCTACCACTGACCACAGCGGAACAATGGTGTGCCAATGATACGGAAAAAAATAACTCTATTTGCTCCCTCTTTCTGTGCCTCTGTTTGAAATATACCTAGCTCCAAAGCTATTATTTATACTTATGAGGTGACAACTGAGAGCTAGCAGTCTGCTGAGTGAAAAAAATGTTTGCGTTTATCCTTTTTAGAGATATCCTATATATATACACACATACATGTGCAGCAGCTATTCATACTGGATAAGGAGATGTACCTAATCAACTGCAGTGCTTACTCAGTGGTAAGAAAAGAAAAGGAGTTCTTTATTTTGTGCAAATTAAGTGACAAAACTTCATTTTTAAAGATTGGTTGAAAAGAAAATAATTTTTAAGCAAAGCCTACAGTGGCACTAGCATTGTTTAAAACACTGAGAAGCAGTGTTGTAAGTTTTCTGTAAACAGTTTTGCCTATCATTTTTAATAAAGAAATCACCTCTTTAAGTTCCTTGCAAAAAGTATGTTATTTTAAAGTCAAATGTGAGCAAAATCTTTATGTTTTTCACAGAATCACAGAAATGTTGATGTTGAGGGGTCTTCTGGAGGTTACCTAGTCCGACTGCCTGCCTGCAGGACTGTCACCAGCACCAGACCAAGTCAGCCATGGTTTTGTTTAGTCAAGGCCTGAAAACTTTCAGGGATAGATATTCCACCTCCTCTCTGGGTACCCTGCTCCAATCCTGCACTACCTTCCAAAGATAAAAGATTATTTCTGACTTCCATTCTAACCTCCAAAGCCACAATTTGATGCTGTGGCCCCTTTTTTGCCACTTGAAACTATCAAGAAGGGTTTGGCTTCATCACCTCCATAGCTTGCCTTCAAGCAGTTGCAGGCTATTAGACTGCCCTATGGGCAGTCTCCCCATCAGGCTCTCCGAGCACAGCTCCTTTCACCTTTCCCTAAAAGGCATGTCCTCCAGGCCTCTGACCGCCTTGGTAGCCCTCGACTAGGCCCTCTCCAGCATCTCTAAACTCCCAATGTTTCAACCAACCGCAGGCATCACTTCTGTAGTACTGATGAATGGGATGATCTTGGCTTTATCAGGGTTGCTCAGAAGATTGCCACTGTACAACCCCTTTACTCTTCTCAGGCGCTATGGATCAGCTCTGCCAGGCCCAGCTGAGGCAGTCAAAGACACCAGTGCCCCATTGTGTGCCTTTCCCCAATACCAGAGGTGACCACCCATAGTGCTGAGATAGCAGAAACCAGTGTGCCCCAACACCTCTCTTCAGCTATCTCTGCTCTGGGGGCAGCAGAGGGTAGCAGACCGCGGGGGCTACAACAGCTGCCATCACCACACCTAAATCCCTTGAAGTCCATTTTCAGATGGACTTTATCTCCGAATTTGAAAGAATCTCATTATTCATGGATCATTTTTCCCCATGAATGGATCATTTCAAGGAAATATAAAAACCAGTCCTATGATCAGATGCATTGTAAGCCCTATGACTGCTGCCCTTGATTTAAGAGGAGCAGAAATCCCTGCAGAACTCTTTCCAGCAGGCAGGCATTTAATAAATCTTGTGAAAGTGTGAGGAAAAGATGAAAAAATAAAAGAGACACTGATAAGAGAAATACTTCTGAAATGGACAGTCAACACCAGACAGTTTAAAGTAATTTTCTAGCCAAGTAATTACAATTGCTCTCTGTCATATTTTCCCACAGGTGAAAAAAAAGTCAAAACCAAATATGTAGTAATCTGCAAGTCTGGACCACAGAAAACCTGTTGCACTGTCCTTCTAAGGGAAGGTTAGAAGTGATGTCAAAACAGGAGGGCTGCACTTTTCTAATCACACAAAGCTTAATGGTCCACATCAGTTCTTGGCCCCTGACCACATGGATCTTGAGACATGTTGGGTATTAACCCTCTCATGAGTAGCATGACTGGTTTTGGCCTCTTCATCAACAGTTCAGCTGTGTACTTCCCTCCTTCAGGTAGGAGAGACAACTACTGAACAGGAGAACCATATTCTAATAGTCTTGATTCCACCCAAATTTCAGTTCTCCGCACGTAGGGACATTCAGTCCATGTTTCCTATTGACCAAAACCAACTCCTCTTCCCTATTCCTTTAGGTATCTCCCTGCTCAGTGTCTTGTTTAGACTCTCTGGGTTGCTCTCCAGAAGCCGTCAGAGCTGCCCAGCTCCCCATAGGCTAGGCAGAGGGGCTGAGATGGGATTTAGGTATCTGACCGTGGCCTGAAGTGAGGAGTCCAAGTATCCTGCCAACAGGTGACAACTGCTCTGCTCTGCTCACCTTAGCCATCATGCGTTCTTGATCCAGTCAAAAACTCACCCAGCCCAGGGGCTATCTGTGCCTACGAGCTTCCAGTAAACCTTTGGGAGCACAGCGTATACAAACACACTCCTCAGGCGGCTCCCCGTGAGTGTGCCAAGCCATTAAAAATGTTTCTTATTCCCAGCTTGGAAACATTTGACCTGCTAAAGAGAAATCAACCTTTGGCATATCCTCCCTTCAGTCCTCCCAACCCACACTTTGTTTTCATATTCTTTGCTATCAGTGAAGACATTTTAACAAGCCACAGAAAAGTTCTGGATGAATTTGCTTCGTTAAAAGCACTTCTGAATCTACACTGTAAACAGAGAGATGACTCAACAGCAATACTTCCTAAAACCCCAAGTACTCCACAGTAACTTACATACAGGAAACAAGACTGTTTTAGTCATAAAAAACCAACTCTACTCTCATATTGGGTACTTCTGTCATCTACATGAGACACAGTAATAAGTAATCAGACCTCTTTTGTGTTATCTGCCCATTGCCTTAGCATGCAAATGAATTCTAGAAAACTAAAATCTAATTTAATAAGCCTATTATGACAATACGAAGGAGACAACTTACCCTTTTGCACTCTGGGCAACTTAAAAACTGTCTCTGAAACTGCCTACGTATGTTAGCTTTCCAGCCATCAGCTGACACAGAATGGCAGTGGCAAAAGCCAGCAAATTCTCTCCAGAGCTCTTCTGGAGACCCATTGATTTGGGCTGGGATTTGGGATTTTGGGTCAAGCTAGATGTCAACCCAGTTTGTACCGTCACAGCAACATGGAGTAATTCCAACACTGTTAAAACCACATGAACACTGAAGCTCAAACAGCAGAGTACTGGAGCTAAACTGAATGACACAAGAGATCTCTGAATGAACAGTCCAAACCTGTCTTCCCCAAAAAAGATGCAACAGGATCTACCCATTAAAATGGAAATCTTTTGCTGGGTTCAAGCACCAGCATCAGTGTCAGATAAAGCACAGATGGGAACACTGGGACCAGTACAGAGCCCAGAGCAGAGACCAAACAAGAATCCTACCCCTGATCTTTTGGATCATACATGGAAGCAGTGCCTGCTGTTCCCTCTGCTTGGATACTTTCTTATTTCCTGCATATCCCTCTATGCAGTCTTGACACTGTTAACAAGGAGAGTGCGTTTAACCAATTGCATGAAGTTGCCTATTCTCAAGGAACAAACATGCTAATATGCTGTAGGGCTGAGGCTGGGGAAAAAAAAGGTATGACAGGTTCCCCCCACTTTTTATGCCTGTCTTAGAGTCAGGGGTTGCCATCAGGCAAGCTTCTCAAGGGGAAAAAAAAAAAAGAAAAACATTTTGGTAGTTGATTTGTTGGTTTTGTGAGCATTCTGTTATAAACTCAGAAATTGTGCTGTTTTCAAGTTTTTGCTTTTGCAAGGAGAAAAAAGTGTTCCCTTTCAAACAGAGGATAGAAGTGCATTGAAAAAAAAAAGAAATGCATACTTTAGGAATGTTTCTCACAGGAAAAAAAAAGACACGCCTACAAAAGGACATATAAGGCAAAATTCACAGGGGTGTAAGACCATACAAAAGGAAATATTAAAGCTTACCACACTTCTCTGCTAAGCACACACCTAACCTATCTGACTGCCTCTCCTCTCACATGCAGCCAAATAAGCTGCTCCGAGGTGAATGTTAGTAAGAACATACTATACTATGGCAGACACAGCATCTTGACACGGACTAACACTCTTATATGGACGCTAAGGACATTGCTAAAGAAACACAGACCCTATTGTTAATCATTTCTTTTAGCAAACTTCCTTCACAGCCTGAGCTAAGCACTATATTAAATTGTGAAGAAATCACTAGAACTACTATGCTAGAACACTAAGTGACTTTTAAATCAAGTGCATCAGTTATACGGTATTTAGCACTGTGCTGTAAAGGGTGGTAAATGGAGGTGTCATAAATATCTGACTTTATCATCTGTTGACTCATAATCCAGATGCCAATGGGATATAAATCATGAAAAGCGTGTTTCCAGATTAGGAAAGTCTGACTGTTCACTATTGTTCTAGCAAACCACATTATTTCTTTGTAGGATCAGGAGTGCCCTCTGATGGTTAATATCTATTACTGGGAAGTAAGAGTTGACTGGAAAGTGGCACATCCTAAATTGTCTATGCAATACAAAATGTTCTCGCTTCCTGCACTATACATTTACGGTCTGTTGTATGCTTAAATACTTCGATAACCAACGTTGTTTTGTTGGAAATAATTTTTTGCATATTTCTGTTCCCATTTCAGTTATTTATGTTGATATTTAAGGGTGCACACACACATATATTAGGGATGCAATCAGAGAACTGCTTATGCATACACCTAGTTTTAAAAGAAATAAGTTGAAATTTCAGACATAAATTAGAGGATTTCTATAACAGGCTCTGAGAAAGGCCTTGAAAGGCTCTGACATATTCAGACACCTGGAAATTCAGATATTCAGTTGAATATCAGAAAATGGGATATAACTGGAAAAAACAGGCAAGCTCTCTTAAGAAGTGCTTATGGGCCCAAGAGCTTGTACATATTTTTCCAACTGTATAAGCTAATGTAATAAAACATGCTAAGTCTTTCTACAAACCTTGCCTTACTTACACCCTTAGAACACCACATCTACAACAGAACTGTGAGAAATCAATTTATTTTTTTCCCCTCACCTGTGACTTTCCTTCAGCATCTCAGGATTATTTGTAATTTTAAATTTTATCACCTACAATATCAACTGTCCTTTCAAAACAGAGCTGTTAGCTGGAAGAGAGGCACAGACTTGGAGCTTTCTGTGAAGACAACCACTATGCCCACTACGTAATAGATTCATGTCTCTCCCTTCAACTGAAGGAGTAGCAGGACTGAAGCTAACACCTTTGGTGAGACAAAATCCCCCCAAACTGGTATCAGCTGCACACTTTACCTATTGTACACTGGAAAATGGTATGCAAATTTGCAATACACAAACCCTTATAATATTCATAAACTGCATCTTAGGGATAATACGAGTCTGACTGCCTGAAGACCTTAAAATAGTCAAGAAAAATACTAAGAATTGCACATTGTTTAGTAAGTTACAAATGCCACCAGTTTCAGTGCAAAACCAATTCCTTAGACTTGCAAAGAAGGATGGATAGCATCAAAGGATGTAGCTGGGGAGCAGAGCTTGATGTGTATTTTCCCTACTTTTCCATCGCTGATGTGCAAAGGCAGCAGCCATTTTGTTGCGAGGTCTGTTGCACTCTGTAAGCAAAGAGAGACACACAAGCTCTGCTCTCTCATGGCTATTTTATCTTCTTGTTATTTTTGTAATCTAAACCAAATGTCATTTTTAGATTTTCTCTCTGATGATGAAAGCAGGAGAGAAGATAACAGCTTTGGATGAAAGAGACCAGCAGCAAGCCTTTTCCGTGCCAGCTTTTACTCCGGTTTTAGATCTACTGAAGAACCCCAAATATTTTGAAATATGGCAATACTTGGGAATTATGATCTGAGTGTCCCTTCTCCACCTGGGATTACAATCAGCTGAGGCTCAGACTGGGATTATCCCGACACTGACCCAGAGCATGACGCATCTCCTCAGCAACATCTGTTTCGAGATCTCTGGCCCTCCTGCGTGAAGCCCAGCAGCCCGGCCAGCCCCCACATGAGAGGGCATGCTGCCGGGAGCTCCCCGGACCCGTGAGGACTCGCCCGAGGCAGGCCCAACCGCCCCGCAGTCCTGCCGCGGCCCCTGGGGGGAAGCGCCCGCCGCGTCCCTCGCGCCTCACAGCGGCTCCCTTACACACAGCGGTTCCTACCGCTAGTTTTGCCTCCTTCTGAAGGAAAAGCTACTTAAGCCTCTTGTCCCTGAGGGTTTCTCCACCCCGGGGTGCCGACGGGGTGCTCCGGGGCGAGGGCGGGAGGAGGCAGGGGCCCTCCTCGGGCCGTGCGGGAGCCGAGGCGGGCGAGGGGCTCCCGCCACTACCCGCCACGGGTCCGCTCTGCCCAGGGGCCGCTCCTGCCCCGGCAGCAGCCTCGCAAGTGGGGAGCAGCAATTTCCCCGCTAGCGACGGGGAAGGGGAAACCTCCTGCTGTTTCCTCTCCGCTGCCCACGTCCCCCCATTAGCTAAATGCCGCCTAATAACGTTTCACGCTAACGCTCCCGCCGGTCACCCCGGGCTGCAGGAAGGAGGCAGCGGTGGGAAGACCGAGCCACGAGAAGAGCCGGAGCCCCCTCTCATGGAGGTCGGGGGAAAAGCGCCCCGAGGGGCAGCCTCTCCTTCCACCGCCTCCCGCCCGGGCGCCCTGCCGCCGCTCGGGGGCCGCGGTGCGCCGCGTCCCGTAGAGCGACCCCCTTTCCCAGCCACATGGCTCTCCGCCTCGCCGTTGCCAGCTGGGGCTCGGGGGCTCAGTGCCGGGGAGGGTGAGTCAGCTGCTGCCCGCAGCGATCCACCCCACCGGGGCCCCACACCCGTGATCGCTGTGGGACGCGGAGTGGCGGGGAGGCAGCGGGCGGGACGCAGGTGTGCGGGGGCCGGCGGAGCTGGGTGCGCCGGTGAGTTGCGCGGGCGCGGAGGGCAGCGGAGGCAGGATCGGCGCTTGCAGCGAGCCTTAGCAGCACCTTACACTAAGAGTGCCTCCAGAGCGCGCAGGGCAGTGGGTGCTGGAGCCGCAGCACCGCCGTTGCCTGGCGCCCTCTGTGCCCACAGAACCGTTAAAAAAGGCGGGAAAACGGCCAGAGAGGGAACTGCCACCGGCGCTGCCGTTTTGAAGAAGCTGAGGTGCTGTGCCAGGCCACGGGGTTTTTCTGTGTCCTTGGCACCTCCCGGGACTTCATCCAAGTCCCTCTGAGTCCAGATCCTGCCACGTGGCCTAAATGCTTCTCCGTGTTTATTTTGTACTCTCTTGCGTTCGTCCCAAGCGGGGTTGTTGTCACCCACAGGCCTGCTGGTGTCTGCGGGCCTCGTCAGTAATTTGTATGTACTCGCCCCTGGCGAGTGGCGTTGTAGCTGTGCAGGAAGGGTTTATAGCACAAAACTGGAAGTCCTGCTCTAAAACCAATCAAAAAGGCAACTCTTTAAACATTTTCGTGAACCAATAATCTGAACAGAAAATGAACCAGGTCCACTGAAAAATGTAAAGGATTATTTTATTTTGACCTTAACACTTTTCCACCCATTTCAGCATAAATTAGCTAAAATTTCAAATGAATGTGCACATCCAAATTTTTTTTTTAAAAAAAAAAAAAGGTTTCCATTTATGAAACAGGTTGTGCTGGTAACTCTTGCCATCTTTTTGATACACATTTCAGTCAGGAGATGAATGGGAACTGATCCTTTTAGCATGGCATTTTATTCCAAAAGTCAGTGTTGTTGTCTAGTGATATAATAATATGTCACTAACACTATTTGGCGTCACAAGTACCAAGAGATCCCAGTTCTCTTCTGAAGTCCCCATGTCTCTAGTCTACATGTCTACAGTTACAGTGTCTACATGTCTAACAGTGGGTAATACCTACTGTTACTGTTTAGCTATGGTGGTAGCATCTCAACAGGCAGAATAAGCACATAGCTGCTTAATAGAAACTGTTTCCGAAATGTGAGATAGATGGTGAAAGGGATGAGCTAAGGGGAAATACTTGTCATTTTCTAAGAAAGAGGAGCCTCCTGGCAGTCATGCTAAGCTGTATGAGAATAGCTCGAAAACAGCAGCTGGTTTATGAATGTGTGAAATAATATGGCAAAATAAGAGGCCTATTGGGTTCTTCCTGTGTGCATGGCCTTTGGCGATTGGGAAGCGCTTATGTTATGGACAGCATCAGAAATAAAGTACCAGTGCTGGAGCCAGGGAAGAGAGTTACAGATTTTTTCAGGTTGTCCTATAGTGAAATCTTGATAGCTTGAAATTGTCCTGACCTTGTGTAGCATAAAATACTGTCTTTTGTTGCTGGATAGCACTGGAGGAGCAAAATTAATGCCATTTACACTTTTAGGGGACGTGGGTATTGCCAGCCAAGTAGTATGACACTATTCCTGTGTGAAGACATGGTTTAATTTTTTTAATCTGAAGTTTGATTGGACTTGGATAGGTGAGGCCTTGCAGATCCTGTGTCCCCGTCTCTGCCATAAATATGGAGTCAGAATTGCAGTATTGTGCTTTTGTTTTGCTTGTCATTCCACTGATGGAATCTTCTTTTGCTTTGCTGACAATTCAGGTCAAACAGGAAGCATTAGATATGAAAAATACAGAATTAAAGACAACTCAGAAACAGAACTCCATGGACCAAAAGGTAGTAAAGTCCTTAGTCACTGGGATTGATGGACTTGAAATTGTCAATAATTCATCAATGTTATGGAGTAGAAGTATCAATAATAAAACGGTACGAAAATACCAGTCTTGTTGCTTTATGGACAAATCGACCTAGACAGTCCAACACCTTGAATGAGGGGAGACTGACATGCAAACCATGGTCTACACATCTTTACCCTTCAGGCATACCGAGATGATGGCAAGATCAAAGAGGCTTTTGAAATGCCAAGTTCTGAGAAAGGAAATTGGGAAATATAACTCCAGAGTTAGCTGGAGGGGGCAGGGATGAGGCTCATGTTAGAAGGTGTTAACCACTGTAGAGAGAAGAGAGACTCTTATCCCAGATGGTGCAGACATTTCATTGTTGAAATATAACTGCGACCAGCCCATGTTATAAGGTAATGAAATCTGTCACAACTTGAACATCAAAAGTGGTCACAGGCTATAAAGGAACAGTGTTTGTGGGAGCGGTAGGGACGAGAAATGTCGGACACTAGAGGCTATGTCTCTGAGACACTGTAGTCAGGAGGATCAGAAAGGAGAGGAAGGAAGAGGTTGTCTTGCTGACAGCTGCCCGAGGATAGGAGCGGAGGACAAGTAAGATACTGCTTCCTTTGTAATGAATCCAAGATGTACCTCCCTGGCCTGACATTTGCTGAGTAAACTGAGTTAGTTACTCAGACAAGTCCTTTCGGTCCACTCCGGTTTTCCTATACATTCTTAGTACATTCTGTTTTAATTAGACCAGTTGAGTCCTTGATTGTTTGCAAATTTCATGCAGACTTTTCCTTAGCGGTGCTTCTAAGGAAGAGGAGCTACAGAAAGATGCCTGGAGCCTATCATAGTTGGGATGTTTGGTCAAAGGGGCATGGACTATGGAGACCTCTCTCACAAGAGATGGCGCTTGCAGAACTGAAGTCTGGCAAACACAAAGGAAACACCTGGATGATCGGATGTATTTCCACTCCTTCATCTTTTTCTCTTCCTCTAATTTTCTTACATCTTAGGATTTGAGTATAATGGAAGCCAAATCAGAGAGAGGGATGTCAGTCAGCTTTCATGAAAACCAATGCTGCAGAGTAGAAATGATTTGTGCTAAAACTGTACTTGTACTGAAAAGTGCTGAATATAAACTAATTGCAGGAAAATAGGGGAGGGGAGACTAAAAAATGCAAGTGAGAGAGCTAGCCGCATCCAGCAGAGTGCAGCATCACCCTAGATGAACAGTGCATGAGCATGACGGCTGTGAACCATTTGCCTTGTGATTAAATAATAGGTGTCAGTTGCAAATAAGCAAATCTCCCAGAAAAAGAATTATACCTTTCCATTAATGCATTTTGAATAATACTTAAATGCTCCTAAGTAATTGACTGTATTTTTCAACATAAATGTTTTGGGGATGGAAAGTAGGAGAAAGAATCTGGGACTGGAATTGGAAGTGGAAGCCAGGAAGGTCCAGGCTGGACACATGAGGAGGAGTGGAGGGTTAGCCGAAGAAATAATGAGTTGACTGGTAGCCTGATGGTAGGGCAGGTATTGACATAAAATAAACTCACAGGATTGACAGAGCAGAGAATGAAATGAGAGGTAGTACAGGCAAAGAGAATGGGATTAGTACCTGAAGCCAGAGACAGGGGAAAAAAACATGCTGGAAGAGATGAGACAGGAGACATCAAAGAGGGAAGGCACAAGCAGAAAGGGTGTTCTGTTAACCAGTAAAGCTCATCTCTCTACAGAGGCCTTGGGATGCATATGTGACACTATTCTGCTTCCTGCATGTCTCTGTGAAACCCCATGTCTGACCTAGTATAATATGGCACCACGAAGGATGAAAACATGCTATCACTGTCTGTCATTTTGGCAGAACTCAGCAGGAAGAGGTCTACACTGTGGATTTAGAGGTTCTAAACCAGCTATGGTACCATGGAGATAATGATACGCTGCCACATGATAGAACTTCTGGGTTTGTTTTTGTTCTCATTTGCTTTTTTAAAAACCCTAGGACATTGCAGACAAAATGATTTTTAAAAACCTTGTTAAGGTTGCAGAGTCAAATCTATAAAAATCAGACAATGCCAGCATTAAAATTGTTTTTACCCAGTCCCCTGTGAAAAGGCATTATGATGGAGTCTTGAAGTACATGGCCACCTGCTATTTCTCCACTGGAATTCTGTTTCATTCTCTGTATGAAAAAAGCTTGTTTTGGGGGTGATCAGGTTTGTACAGTGAAGGAGGGTGCTTTCCCTCCCTTCATACCTCATTTGTTGCAGAAGTACAAACGGCATAAGACGTGAAACGGGTTTATAGAAGAAGGATGGTGTCATGGTTAGAGTCACTGGACAAACCCTGAAGAACAGCACTTTACTTCAGCACCTTTGCACCTTCATAGGCTCGCCATGATATTTGGGAATTCACTTAGTGAAACTTTTGCTAGTCACTGCTTACTTTTGTTTTCTAAGCAGTGATCATGTCATCTGGTGCTTGACTTGAGGATCAGTGGTCTGCAATGTGTAGGACTACCAAAGGCTACAACTGAAGTTGTACTGTGCTTGAGAAAAGGACTACACCCACCTGAGTACTCTGAAAAGCCATGTCTTAGGAGACTGAGGCTGGGGAAGGTGACACTTCTAATCTTAATTTCTGTGCATCATAAATCCCTGGTTTGTAAAACGGTGATGAGATCACTACATTACCCCAGGGGGGTGGTCTAGAAATTAAGTAACATTCTGGTAACACTGAGGTACAGTGGTGGGGGGTTCCATAGTCCATCCTGCACGGTATGTGAATCAGAAGTCCAATTGAAAAGCATATTTTATGACCTTATAATTAAAACCCAATCATAATACATATGCACAGTAAAGTCCAATTAAGATTGTATGGGCAATGTTGGTTGTGAGATTTCCTGTCTTTTAAGATTATCTTACATCTTCATCTTAATTTTATATACTGCTATGACGCATGTTATGTGTGTATGAGATTACATGTGTATGTTGAAAGGTATGCTCACATCCTGTATGCACATGAGGTTCATCTGACCTAACTTCAGCCATCTAGACTTGCTTCAGTCAACAGAGATTTTATTCTAAAGTAGGTGCCCATGAGAGGCAGGATACCTCTCTCCACATGGACTACTTGTTAGCTGTTTCCTCATGGGAAATGTATTTAAGAACTAGATGTTTTGCATCATGGCTTAAAAAATACTATGATATTTCACATTGTTAGTGACAACCAACATACTTTATTAATGACAGGTGCAAAATATACAACTACCCAATTTAACAGGTCAGGCAAGAAGAGACCCAGCTAGTCTGTGGATTTGATTTCCAAACTATTTTCTGATCAAACCATAAATGCGTAAGTAAAATCCAACTTTGATCTCAAAACCTGTTTTATTTTAGATTTCTACATTATCTTTCCCAGACCCTTTTTGCCATCTGATACTTTTCCCTACCCAATTATTTGTTTAATAGCCTGTTCCATGTACTCTTAATCTGGACTGTAAACTCTGGCCTAAGGGCTCTTTTTTATGTCCTGTCCCAGTAACACCTGAGACACTTCTTTGGTTGGAATCTAAGCACTTCTTTAGAACAGGCAATAAGTACTCATAATACCAGTATCATAATGGTTTCCAGTCAAGCAGAAATGAAGCACTATACGCCAAAGATACATGGCTGAATCTAGGTACTGCATCCAGGAGGTCTAAGCAATAACTGGTGAAATGCACTTTGTCTACAGTGAACACGTGCAGGCACCATGGGAATGGGAGCAGAGGCTGAGGAAGTTAAATCTGCTTTCAGCAGCAGCACAGGGTTCAACCAACCACATGTGGTTGCTGTTCCATTCTAAGGGAAGAAGTAGTAACCGTTCCTTACCAGCTGGAAGGGATGGTATTAGCCACTGGCCCCTTCCCACTCCAGCTCTACTCTACTGTGGGAAGGAAGGAGCCTTTTTGCTAGAGAGGGTTTTTGCACATTTCTGAGTAGCCATACTGCTTGAGAAACCTGTGTACAGCCCCCCCCCCCCAAATTTACAAGCGGTAGATAGCCACTGTCTCCTTTTCCCTATCCCCTCAATCACATGCGCAGAGTAGTTAGTGAATTATTCTCAATAAAAGCAAAGTACTTCACCTTTTGATGTTGTTAAAGTAAAATCACTATACCAGAGATAAAGCAATAGATACTACTTCAGTTAATGCCACGAGTCTAACAACAATTAGTGATATCAAGAAAAGAAAGAAATATAGCTGCATCAAAAGGGACTGAGTCTGTTTGGACTAAGAAATGAAAATTCATGATGAAATGAAAATTCACAATGAAAATTCACAATGAAAATTCATACTTGTAAGACACGGGAGGGAGAGATAAGGAGCAAGGATCGCCACTCCACCAGGATGGAAATGAGAGTGATGTCCAAAGGATTTACTGAGGGAAGGAACAGCGTGGGGGATCGTTCTGTCTTCTAAGCCATACCTAGAAGCCCACTGCCACAATGGTGGGAGTGTACCCAAGGAGGAAGTGCGTCTTGTTCAGCCCTGGAAAAGCAATGACAGCATGTCTCAGGGATTATGTGAGCTGGGGCAAAATGAAGCCATGCATGGAGGTGATGAGCTGCATGAGAAGCTGATGAAGTTGTGTATGACACTGACAGTCTTCTGAAGTCCACCGAGTCAGTTCATTGTTTCTGGGTTCTCACTCTTGGGTAAGAAGTGGCTGGCCTCAGTTTAGACTCTCTCAATCCTACAGCTAGAAGGATAGCAGAGAAAGCCCCTTTCTGTGTAAAGACCAAAGAGCGAAGTCTGATTATTCCTGTAACACCTCCAAGCAGAGAAATGCTGGGAACCAGCATTCCTAGCAGCTCAGTTGATTGTTGAGAAAGACCACCCTGGAGGGCTTGTGGTAGAGCATGAGAAATTCCAGCCACATGGGACGTTTACCCAGCTAGCTTCCAGAGTCTGTGACAGCTCTTAGTCACCTCAGAGCCAGCCCCTGAAGAGAGGGCTCCCTTGGCCTCAGTGTCCTGATTTCCTCTAGAAGCCATCCAGTGCAGCTGAGTAGCCCATTCTTGGCCCATTCCAGAATATTTTGAAACCAAGTATGTTGCAATGCCTGATGTGAGCTGCTGCACCCTGTGACTAAGATGCCAGAAAGCAATACAGTGACAAAAGAGGCCTTTTACTGGAAGCCCTCTGCAGAAGCTCTAGAAATTACTTCTAGTAACATTTCACCCAAAAAGTCAAGACATACTCATTTATCCTTTGGTCCATGCTGGCTTCCAGAGTAAGACCAAGAGCTCGTTGCCCATACAGCTCTGCTGAGTGACCTAGAGGAACAATACAGAGCAACCCACTTCCTAGAGGGAAACCACAACGAAGGAGAGGTAATGCCCATGCTCTCTCAAGGTACTGCTGGCTGGCTGTGGAATTCACCCTTGCCCAACCAAGGTTTGCAACACCTCAGCCCATGTCAGAACCAGCCCTGTGTGAGAGCTTTGGAAATTATTAAAGAAGCTCTGGAAGAGCTTTCCCGAGATATACACCAGTGCTGAATACAAAGACCGGTCTCCACTGTCACGGGATGTGCCACTGACATCCTGGAGCATGGCTTAATCGCTTCTTTCAGAGGAGCAGAAGGGGAGAAAGGAAGGAGTCAACTAACAGTTACACATGAAGCACTTTTTTCCTCTCTTTAGCCCTCTCTTTCTCACAGACTTGTTAGACACACACTTTCTGATGCTCTCTTGTCTTCTCTAGCTTCATTTCCAGCAGCCTCAGGTGTATTTCTGTGCATTTTCCCACGGCAGATACGACACAAGATCCTCCTTTCTGGAGGGAGACCTGGAGACCACCGAACAGCACCAGCACCTTTATTTAAGTGATGAATCCCAGATGGTCTGTTTACTTTAGGGTGACCAGACCACTCTCTAAGTGCCACTGACTGTCCCGACAAGATTTCCATTGGCCACAATGAAAACTCACACAAACCAGAGCACATGTAGGTACCGACTTGTGGACACCTAAATGTGTCTTGGCTTTGAACTGAATCCCAGACAGGCTGTCAGCACAGGCCAGTGGAGGGGGGAAGTGTAGCCACAGGGGGTGTGAAAAAGAGGAGAGGAAGCACAACTCCCGTTTTTGCTACTGCAGCTCATGCTATTAGGGATTCCCCCAGGATGGGGTGGGCAGTGCATAGCGCAGTCGTCCAAGGGAATGAGAAGATACCACACAGATGTTTTAATTCAAGTCACGTATGGGAACATGGGGACAGTGGAGCATAGCCATCATGGAAGAAAATACATGTTCATTCACTTTCCAGCCATCTGAGGAAACAAACAGACCAAATGAGTTCAGATTCCATCCCGCGGACTTTGGGTACCCAGGAAACCAGGGCATGACATCATCCAGCGGAAAGGAGACAGCAACTCGTACAGCCTCTGTAATGCTGTAAGAAACTGTAATTTCTCTACACAGTGGGGAAACTTCTGTTTTTAAGAAAGAAATTGACCAGTCAGTTGCTGCTTACAATGTGCAATTATCCACAGGTTGCAAGAAAGTATACGGAAGTTACAGCACTTCAAAAGCTGACTTTGAAAAATGTTCTTTCTCCAGATAATTGCATCATTTAGTAGTGGTAGAAGATGTGGACCCATACTGTGGATGCACAACTTAAAGGAGCAGGTGGGGCCACCAGTCAGTTGGATTTACCAAAGTGGCAATCACCCCACGCCGTACCCCTAAAGAGCTGTTTATTTAAGGCATTGGCTGGTTTTCTCCTCAGCATGCATATGCCAAACCGCAACTAAAAGCTTAGCATTTAACGACGGAAGGAAAGTCTTAAAAGCAGTTCGTGAATCTACACTAAAAACACTAGAGCTATAATTAAATCAACTCTTAAAGTAGTGTAACTCCTTTTAGGGATGAAATAACACTCTATTTTAAGCATCGTTGGAGAAAGAGGAGGAGAGAGGTTGAGTGCAACCCTTAAAAGAAACATTTTCGTGTGAAGGTTTGGAAACTCCTTTCAGCCTACTAAACATTCACCAAGGCTTCCTGTAAGCACTGGAGTTTGTCCTTTCGCTGCTAGCTGAATTTTTATCTCGCTTGACCTCCAGCCGCCGGCTGAAAGCCCGTCTCCAACCCGGCAGCAGCTGTGCTGTGCTGAAGGACATCGGTGGGGAGGTCGGGACAGCGGGGGCCGGGATGTACGCGGCCGCAGGACAATGCCGGGGGCTCAGAGGGCCCTGAGGGCCGGCGGGCAGCGGTGCCGGCCGCCCGGCGCACCGCGGCGCGGCGCGGCGAGGAAAGCGCCCGGCAGCCGCGGCCGGCCGCCCCAAGCCCAAGCCCTCGCCCTCGCCCTCGCCCTCGCCCCCGCACACGCCCGGCAGACGCCGAGCACCTGCGGCTTCCGCGCCCGGCGGGCAGCGAGTGCCGTTGCTGCGGGGCGGGTCACGGCCGCTCGCCCCGCGCAGCGGCAGCGCGGGCGCGCAGCCCAGCCCACAGGCTCCCCGGGGCGGCGCGCAGGCTGCGCGGGGTCCCCGGCGGCTCGCCCGCTCCCCGCCCCGCCGCGGCGCTCCCCGTCCCTCCTCCCCTCCCGCAGCTACCCCGTCTCCCGGCCGCCGGTCCCGAGCGGTCCCGCCGAGCGGCGCCGAGCCCCCGCGGCATGGCGGGGCGGGCGGGCGCGCTGTGGCTGTGCGCGGCGGCGGTGCTGTGCGCGGCGGCGGTGCTGTGCGCGGCGGCGGAGCTGCGGCTGACCCTGCTGCACACTAACGACGTGCACGGGCGGGTGCAGGCGCAGGGCGCGGGGACGCGGAGCTGCGCGGGCGCGGAGGGCTGCTTCGGCGGCGTGGCGCGGCGGGCGGCGCGGGTGGCGGCGGAGCGGGCCGCGCATCGCAACGTGCTGCTGCTGGACGCCGGGGACCAGTACCAGGGCACGGTGTGGTTCTCCCGCTTCAAGGGCCGGGAGGTGGTCCACTTCATGAACCTCCTGCGCTACGATGCCATGGTAAAGCGGGCCGGGGGGGCGGCGAGCGGCGTGGTGGGGGGCTTCCCACCCTTGGGTGCTGGGTCTCTTCCTCCCTTTCCTCCCCTGCTGCCGTTTTTTGCTTTGCCGCCTCCTTGAGTGCGTAGCATTGCGTCAAGAGAAGGCTGTAGGTCACGCTAAAATCGTGGTGAAAGGCGGCCAGGAGGTAGGCAAGGAGGAGAGAAGCGATGCGCTAGGTGACGGGCACCCGGCCGAATGAAGTCGTGAGCTGGCAGCCCCACGGGCAGCCAGAAGGCGGAAGCTGATGCCAAGGCTACACAGAGGAAAAGACAGTGCTGCAGTGGAAGAGCTCCCCTGGGGAGAGGCAGGGGCTTGGGGTGGGCGGGGGGCTGGACGGGCTCTGTTGGAGAGGGGTCGGCAGAGGCATGGAAGTGAGCCCCGCAAAAGCCGGGCGAGGAGCCTGGCCTGCGACACAGAGGTTAACCCTGGCCGAGGCTCGCAGCCTGCCCTGCCGGCTTCGGTCCTGCAGGAAGGGACAGATGGCACATGTTGGCAGTGCTGTTTCTAAGGGTGAGGATTTTTAGTTGTCATCAATCCCATCCTGGTCGTGTCCAGTCCCACCAGAGCTGTAGTCCTGATGGGGTGTGAGGGGCTGTGTGTGAGTGTAACAGGGACTG
Organism: Ciconia boyciana; assembly: GCF_034638445.1. Taxonomy (NCBI): domain Eukaryota; kingdom Metazoa; phylum Chordata; class Aves; order Ciconiiformes; family Ciconiidae; genus Ciconia; species Ciconia boyciana. The sequence goes on from NC_132936.1 coordinate 40,452,351, forward strand.
TAACAGTGCATCTGTGGGGGAGCTCTCTGAGATGGTGCCGGTCCTGCGCCTTTACTCTTTCTCTTTTGGTCATCCGAGTGCTGAGAGGAAGGTAGAAGGATTTGAGACTGAGATTGGGGGATGTCACTCCATGTCATTACATCTTTTGTCTCAGGGCAATAGCCTATTCATATATAAAGAATTATCGTGGCTTATTTTGCTTGCATACAACCCCAGAAAGGAGGAGAGAGATTAAAGTTATGTTTGAGAGTGACTGCTGTTTGAGAGTGACTGCGTATTGATTTCATCCCAATCGACAGCTTGAGGGGAAAATCTTCTGTGCATATCACATCCTCTGTCTTCATCTTTTTTGCTTTCTCTGAAAAGGACTGCACTTTCCTTTCCCAGGTAAAAATGGCTTCACCCGTTTCTTCTCTCTGCCTCAGAATAGCTACAGAAGGGAAAGGGATGCCCCAGTGCACTCTCCTAGGCTAAACACACTTCATACCAGATGGGTCTGTGAAGGATACTGCTCCCTGTTCACATGCCCTAATGAACGGTTTCCTAATTGTAAAAATAACATTAACAGGGTTTTTCCTCCTGGTGGTGATGGGGAGGAGTGTGTGCATCCAGGACTCATCCTCACTGAGAGCTGGGGAGCACTTTGGGGTTCTGCAGTGCAGAAATAGCTTGAGGTGATTTTTCCTACCTTTCTTCCCAGAGCTTGCTGCTGGCTGTCATTTCTCAGCCTTGCGTTTGCTGATTTGGCTGGTTCATGGGCGGGCGGGGTGCTTGTACAGTTCCTGGTCATACCACAAGAAGAAATTCTTTCAGGCAAAAACAGCAGCGTTGAACTAGTGCTCAGTTTTAGAAAGACATTATGTAAGACATCTGCTGACCGTGTAGGAGATCCCATGAGCTTTTTAATCAGAATAAAATTAAAAAATAATTCCACACCATACTGGATAACCAGAGGCTTGTACTAGATGCTAATGCCTTACGTGAAGTAGTCAACCACTTGCTCTCTGTGGAGGTGCTGCTATTATAATTTGAATATTGTCAGTGGATAGAAGGGGACAGGATAGACTGAGAAGCTACAGAGACTTCAGCACCTTTCTCTGCTACCAAAAAGCCTGATCCAGAAGAATCCTTTTCGATTCTTCTGTCTGTGGACCATGGGAACCATGCAGTGGGGATGGTGGCTGGGGGGGCACAAGGGAGCAAGGTAAGAGCCACACTGCAGAAGGGTGAGCTAGTGTTTCTTTAAGCGAAATTTGGGAAGTTATATCCCTAACAGAAAGGGTGGGGATTACTGAAATGGTTAGAGAAGTGAGATACGGGAGTAGGATTACAAACAGGATGAAGGAGGGAACATGAGTTACAGAAGTTGTTACAGGATAGGGGCAGGAGCCTGGCAGCATTAGAGGTTTGTTCCATGAATGGAACACATTTCCTAGTTTAGGTTTGCCTGTTATCACCTCAAGCCTATTCTCTCCTGTTTAGCTAGGTATTGCCTTCCAAATTTTCTTGACGCTAGCCTTGCTTTTTGGTGCAATTAACACCAAAATCCAAATTAAGTACCGCAAAGGCAGTAATTGGAGGGGTGATAGAAGTCTTCTAGTTTTACTTTTAAGTTGCATCCTTCTGTTAATTTGTATCCTGATTTTGAAATATTTTTATCCTGGTTTCTTGTGAAAAGGAGGATTATATGATCACATGCTGTGTGTCTGAATATTTCTGTTTATTCCCCCTTGTGACTTACACTTATGTTGGCCAATGGATTCAGATTTGGTGAAGGGATATTGCACAGGTACAGAGTCCTAGAAGCTCTGGGCGTAAGGGTGGTTAGGTAGAGTACAGGAACCCAAACCAGTTCACATCCTCCTGCCCAGAGGGCGAGCTACATCAAAAATAATACTGTATTATTAGCCACCAGTGATTTCTCATGAACAAGACACCATGGGAAAGGTTTTGATCAAAGCTTGTATCCTAGTGGACATGAAATAATGCAAGATACAAAGCCAAGAGAAACAAGGTTGTGTAAATGGTTGGCTGGGGTTTTTTTCACAACAAGCTAATGGCAGTTACATCCAGTTCAAATTCTTCTTTCATTTGCAACCTTTTTTGGGGGGGTTTAATTGCATATTTAGGAGGAACAGAAGGCATATAGCCAAACAGAAGCCAAAAGGAAATAGCTTGTTACCGTTCTGAGATGCTCTATCAGTCCATGGATGTCTTTTTAGAACATCAGTCAGCATCAAAATGAGTTTCTTTAGAGTGTTATTCTTTTTTTTATTATTATTTTTTACAGCAAATTAGATTGCAGTTAGAATACAGTTAGAAATGGAATCCAGTTGGAGTACATTGTGTCTTCCCAAGTCAGGATTTTCTTAAAGATAGTTCTCGGTTCTTTTGGAAAAGTGCTGCAGCATCATGCAAACAATTTGTCTCCTTCCCTGGGGTGTGAGTAGTGTTCTCACTAGTGTCAGCAGGTTGCCAATGCAAGTTACTGCCAATATCCTGATTTTTCCACAGGGCCATTGACTACCTGCCTGTGGGGATCGGAGGAGTCAGGAGTCTTTGTATCCCCCAAAAGAAAGACACTGCCAATCAGTTGATTGAAATACTGAGCTTCCATGCCTGTAGTGGCTTCAGGGTCCTGCTTGGGTTGGAACCTGATCAGGGTTAACATAATCTATTTGGGGAATAAAAGTTGTAACAAACACATAGGGGTTGTTTATCTAAGTAGAGCAGAGAGGTATGTAAGTCTTTTTAGATGATGAATGTAGCTTTTCCCACTTAATCTTCAGAATGAAGTTACAAGCACACTTTTGTCTGGAAGAGTTGGCCCATTGGCTTTAGCACCCTGTTCATGCTTTGCTCCAGTTGCCACCTGAAAACTTGTACCAAGTTACCATGTACCAAGTTACACTATTACCACGTTTCTATAGATATATCTTTTCCTTCACTAACACCTAAACATGCTACAAGGTTGTTGCGTGTATTGTGGTTCTGCAAAGTTGCCGTCTATGGAGGTTTTGCCAGCTATTGCCAAACTTGGAGGCACAGGCATGTGGCAACTTAGGCTCAGCATGAAAAAGGGGTGGGTAGGAGAAAGTTCCATGGTCCTTTAAGGTAAGTCCATTTTTGTCTGCTTAACCAACCCAGAACAACTAAACATTCTCATCTTGTTGGTATTACCTTGCTAATAAATAGACTGGACTGCTTGTTTTGTGTGATAGTCTTAGCACTTCACAGTGTTACGCACACACCTGCATGTGTGCGCACACACCTACTATGGATTGTCTATGGAGATTCTCCCTAGTTGATAAACATTAGAGCTTCCACTAGGTAATGATATTAATGATGGCTAGAAAATTATATTTTCTTGTTACATGTTAAAGCATGCAAGAACTCTTACTAAAGGTGAATTAAATATGTTTAAAAAACTGTAGTCCAAGCACATGATCTTAAAATGCATGTTTTATTTAAAGATAACAAATATTGTCATTGGCATTTAACATTTTCTTCAGTATTTTTTTAAACAATGTATTTTCCATACACAAAATACATGTTTTCCTTTGTGGTTATTGTTAATCCTCTTTCTTGCAGTTACAGGATGAAAAACCAGTGGGTTTTAATCTGGTATATGATTACAAACGCTTATTTAGATAGGTTTTAGATTTTGACTTTCACATCTGTATTGATATAAGAGAGTCTGAAAAGCAAAAACCTAAACCTAAAAAAAGAACCATTTCTATGTTTGAGAGAAACAGGAACGTGCTGTTTTAGACAAGATAGCGTTTTCTTCCATAGAACATAGACTTTGTTTTCTCAAACATACCTTGTATATCATTTATGAGAGTATTTAGACTGAATATTGGAGGTAGGGTCTTACATTTTCTTCTTGCTTTTCACAGGCTTTGGGGAACCATGAGTTTGATGAAGGTGTGAGCGGATTATTGGATCCTCTTCTTAAAAATGCTAATTTTACAATCCTGAGTGCAAACATTAAGGGGAAAACCCCATTAGCGAAAGAAATGATGAAATATGTTAATCCTTTTAAAATAGTACATTTTGACTCTGAATCAGTAGGAATTGTTGGCTACACTACAAAGGAAACTTCTTTTCTTTCACAGCCAGGTATGTTTGCTTTAGTATATAGGTTTATATCCTTTGTTACTATTTTATTACTTGTCCACTTGTTTGAATCCAAAGATGAATGTTTTCAACTGAAAAGTGAGAAGTTTGTTGTTTTATCAGTATTTATTTGTATTATTCAACTTTGCCTGATTTTTAAACTGGAGAAGGCTTGTTAACATCAAAAGCCATTTTCATACAGACCTGAATTATTTAGCATCACTGAATTATCTAAGAATATAGGAAGGTCAGTGAGATTGCAAAAGAGCTGGGGGGGCCCTTGGGGTTTTTTTTGTTGTTTGGGTTTTTAAATTTATATTCTTTTATATTTTATCGTTATTTATCCATTTAAACAAATGTTCAAACATGAATACAGCTTGTCTCTAGAATGAAATGTGTTCAAACCAAGACATTTCTGTATGTGTTGAAATTTTGCTCTTGGATGCCTCCATGCTCAAGCCCTAGTAAAAGCATGGAGAGCTTCATATGTGTTTTTAAAGCAGAAGTTGCCCAAGATGTTTTTAGCCTCTCAAATATTTCCAGAAATTAGACTACAGAAGGAACACTCATTCAGCTTTTACCACAATTGCTTCATTCATGAATAAAATTAGAATTGATGAGGAAAAAGACTTCTCAATTTCTGTCTATTTTTTCCAACATTTAAGGGGTTTTGGTTTGTTGAGGGTTTTTTTTTAGTAAAATAAAATCATCTACTGGAATGAGAAACACATTTAAATCAGCTGTAGGAGATCTGAGCCACTGCCTGCTCAAAGCTCAGCCCCCTTCTGACAAAATCGGACTTTCTTCCCTGGTTTTTGCAGTAGGGATGCCCTAAGCACCAGTTTAAAACATTTTCCACATCGAAAAAGGACTTCATATTATTACTTCTCTTTCCATTGCTTAGTAATAAAGAAGTAATGTATAGCTTTCTTGAGAAAAGGAATATTCAATACTTTGAGGAAGTATTAGAATATAAAACTGTTCCTTCTATGCTTTTTAATTCCTATGCTGTACGTTTAAAATATCAGGAAGTGGATGTCTGAGGCCAGAATAGACTTCTATATCTCACTGCTATTTTACAGTGATGTTTTCGAAGTCCTTTCTTTTCTTCCCCCAACGAAAAAGAAAATTGATCTGCATTTTGTGTAGGCAATAGAATTACACCTGTGCTTGAGGGCATGAGGGTAGATACCATCTGACATCATCCTAAGTTTGAAAAATGGACAGACAGCCAATATTGTTCTTCATTAAGGATTAATAAAATAGATCTCAGCTCTTCTTCCAAACAACTGTGTTGGTATGGTGAGGTCATAAAATTGACTTTCTTGCAAAACTAAAGGAAAATGCAGATAGTGTTGGAATGATTCTCTGAAGCATTTAAATACATTTCCAATAACATCTAGACATCATGTTGAATGCCTCAGCATGCTGAGACTTTATAACAGAGACCACAACTAGAAAAAACAGCGTTAAAAGGGAAGGCTTGTTAACTCCATAGATGGAGCTGAAGCAGCCCTAAGCTAAATATATCCCACAGTGTAATTGAGCAACAAGCAGGGCAAATTCTAACAGCAGCATTTATAGTGATCAGAGTTTTTATAATTTTCCGATTTGCCTTCTCAGTGTGTGGAGGAACATTTGGAAGCTTTGAAAATGTGAATTCAGGATATGTTAGTATAACTCAGTGACTATATATCACCTGTGACCTAGCAATCCTTCAGACTGATAAAATCATGGCAGAGGTGGGTCGGTGGCAAAATAATTATCAACCTAATTCCTTAATTCAATGAATAAGATCCGTTGTGACTTTTAAATTCAGCACTTTGCTTATCTCTACACACTTCTTCCAGATCATTCAGTTTTCTCAGACTCTGCAGCAATTGCTTTGGCATGCTGTACGTTCTTAGGGCATTCTCAAGGCAAATAGGAAGCTTGAAAATGCTGAAACATGTGAATTCCTATGTGACTACTTTCTGTGGAAATCTTTTGTGAGTGTGATTTCTTCTATTGTTAAATCTCAATAACTTCCACATAATTATGAAATTACAACTTGTACTTTTCATAGTCTGCTTAAAACAGCTATCAACATCCTTGAACAGAGTATAAAGTCCTTAAATCTCAGTGTTTCCATTGTGAAGAAACAATTAATCTCTGCTGAAGGTACTGTTAACATTACTGTTTGGAAACCACAGGGATGGGGAACTCTTAGCACAATTTACAGATTACAGACAATTGGCAGTTTTTCTAAAGTTCTCCTCTGTTTTGCTGTATACAGCTATCTCAGCTGAATGCCCAGACAGTTTTCCATGTCCTGCAAGAGTTGTTCATAACTTGCCACATAGACAGACTTGTCTGTGTATTTGTTTTGCACTGATAATCCCAAGACCATCTTTCTAGTATTTGATGGTACCAGCTCACTTGCTTTAGTTCTGCAATGATGTTGTAAACCCCACAAAATTTTTAATGTCTTTATCTGACCTGAGAGGTACTACATAGACATTCGGTGCTGTGAAATAATATATCTCATTTTGTCCACTGTCTTTTCATACAAGGTGGAAACCAAAAGCTGCTTACTCTGTAACCCTAGAGGCAGCGAAGTATTTGCTAAAACTATCAACTTGGCAGAGTTTTCTAAAATGGAATTTTAAATTCAATTTATTCCACTTTATTCTGGCTAGCTTGCATAATATTTTTAACATGCAGTCAGTTCTTTTTCCTTGTTCATTTATAGCACAGTTTGGATGTTTTATCTGAAACTCTACCCCATCTAAGAAGAGGCTGTCACACCAGTTTAATGCCTTGAAAGAGAAGTGAAATACTGACACGAGCAATAACCGCTTAAGCGCTTAAATAAGCGCTTTATTTCAATTCAGATTATTTTGAAAAATGCACAGTTGAGTGCTAAGCAGTATATTGCTTTTTGCCTGGTTTCTTAGAGAAATGAGCACTGTGCAATTACTCTTACAGTCCACTGCTGTATAACTTTTGAACCTGATGGCCCATTTCAGCTCTATTAGATCAAGCGCTGAGATGACTAGGATATGAAGCTGTGTGAGATGCCACGGCTAGGTCGTGGAGAGGGGGTGCAAGAAGACCCTGCAGCCCCAAAGCAGGAATCCCTTTCTGAGGGCGAGGTGGGCAGGAGGCAGTTGCTGGGTGGGTGGGTTGGCAGTGCCACTGCCCACCCCAGTGCCGGTGGCTGCCTGTGCCCCGCCATAACAGTCCTGGGAGAGAGGTGGACTTACTAGCATGAGACAGGCCTTTTTCCCCTCATTATGAAAGTAGAGTTGTTTGTTTTATTATGGGTTGAAGATTAATAATAATAATATGTCTTAATTGTATGGTGCGTTGTAGGCTGCAGTGGCATAGAGGGGTAACAGAGCTGGTGCGGATGGGGAGAGCTTGGTTATCATGGGCCACCTGGCTGCATGCCATAGGGGAAGTTAGCCTGCAGGCAACTGCATGCTAGCACACCTAGTCAGCGGCTCGCTTTTGCTTCTTCGTTTAGAGAGCTCAGCTGGTCCCCACACCATGGTGTGCATGGCCATTGTAGCTGGTCCATGGGTGGCGAGATGAGCACGTGAAGGGCCTACGCTCAAGGAGCAGTTCTCAGGCTTCCCATTTTGCCAGTAGCTCTGCATTAGGCCCAGCTTCTGTCAAGCACAAGGATGTACAAAGAGGGGCTGAAGCCAGTGGCTTCCTTCAGCCTGGAGAAGGAAGGCTAAGGGGGAACTAAGGGCATTCTTCCACTGTCTTTAAGGGGTTTTATAGAGGAGACAGAGACAGACTCTTCCCAGAGGGGCACAGAGAAAGGACAAGAAACAATGGGCTCAAGTAGTACCACAGGAAATTATGGTGGGACATAAGGAAAAAATTTGTCATGGTAAGAGCGGTTAAGCCATGAAACAGGTTGCCCAGAGAGGTGGTGGAATTTCAGCTTGTTTGGAGAAGACCCTGAGCATCCTCATCTGGCTTTGAGTTCCTGCTTTGAGTGGCTTGTGGACTAGATGGCCCCCGGAGGTCCCTTCCAACCTCAATTAACTTATGATTCTTTGATTCTAAGAAGAGGTCCACAGGAAGAAAATGTGGGGATGTGCTGCACAATTCACTCTGCAATGTGCAGTACAGAGATTCCCCCTGGCAGTAACAGAACTATTCAATGGGTGTGGTGGTGAGCCAATTTATGTAACCCTCTTTTATCTCTTCCATTGTAGCAGCTTCCTCTTCATTTCCTGAGACATTTTGCACTGGATTGTGAATTCGTTTCACTCCTCCCTTTGTTATGAAATAATGTACATCTTTTGACTTTAAAGGCATATTTCAAAATGGCTTGATCAAAAAACTCTGCAGGAAGGAGAGTAATTAGGTAGAGGGGGAATTGGTAGAAATGTTACTCGGTTGTCTTCACTGGAAAGTTTAGGATTACAGTTTGTTGACTCTGTTCTTAAACTCTATTCTTAAAACTTTGCCAGATAAATTAGCCTCTTACATAGGAAGTCCTTTTGTGCAACCCAAAACACTGTGCCCAGGATAAAAGCACATGTTTATCTAGTGCTCTTGTGACCGTTTGTCATGTTAGAATAATTTCAGCAGGCACAGAAACCTTGCAGAAAGATAGTGAGTTTCCCAGTGTTGTGGTCTGGAAAAGGTTTCTGCTTTCCAAACTTTCTCTTTCTGTTCTTTATGTTCTCATTTCAGGATGGTAGCTCAGTTGTGTGCTGTGCTGTATTGGTGTTACTGAGAGTGGTTCACATTAGGTGAGATAATTTGTGTAAAAAGGCAATTCAGAGTTTAGTGCAGGACTTTGAAGAAGCTTCTGTTTAAAGCCTCGGGGGGAGGGGGCGGCGAGAGCAAGATGAATGTGGAGTAAAAAGAGACAGATTTAGCTTGGGAGAAGATAGACGATCTCAAAGAAATATAATTTGGGAAGAAAAAAGGCTTTATAGTACAAGTGTTTATACTCAAACACTTACTGACTCAAACACTTATTTAGTTTCCTTTCTCTAGTTAAATAATAAAAACCATTCAATTTTTGATCCCACAATTGGTGTCACTGGAATTTTTTTATGGAGTTGCAACTTGTTTAATCTAGGCAAGTACATACAGCTCAGTGCAGGAATGTTGTATTAGTCTAAGCACACAGGTGCTCCTGAGAGACTGGAGAACATCAGATCAGATCAGGAGCTTGAACCAACTAAGGGCATGTGAAAGCTGCTGACATTCAAAGTTCCATTAATTATACAAAACAGTATCTGATATCACTACTATTTTTTTTAAACTAGTAATTAAGGTACTTTGTAAATACATTCATGTTTGTTCTTTTTTTTTTAAGGGGATGATATAATCTTTGAAGATGAAATTGAAGCATTGCAAGTACAAGTGAATGAACTTACTGCTATGGGAGTGAACAAAATAATTGCACTAGGACATTCTGGTTTTACTGTGGACAAAAATATTGCCCAAAAAGTGAAAGGAGTGGATGTTGTAATTGGAGGACATACAAACACATTTCTCTATACAGGTATTTTACTTCTTACTAAAATGTTGCTTCTAAAGCAAAGCTGCAACTTTTTCTTTTTAAACTCGGAGAACTTTCGCAAATATAGTTTACTGCTGGCTGTACTGGGCCAGATTCATATCTGGTAGCTATCCATAATTTCCGTGGAAGAAACTAACTTAAAACAGTCTGTGAGCAAGAAGTGCCCTAACTTGCTGAAAGGTTCCTTAATGCTGTGGATGTTCAAGGTGACCTATGCAAAGCGGGACAGAGAAACAAAGGTAGTAATACCGGTAAATTACAGCCAAACATATTGTACCTCTTTCAAGCTCACACATATAAAGGAGTAAATAAGAAGTTTACATTTAAATTTGTATGTGACTTAACCAAAAGAATCAATCATATAAGACTTCAAAAGTGATACCGATGTTGATTTTCCATAGAATCTGATTCTGTATTCATAGGTCTCCATTAGCCCTGCCATTAAAAAACTTTTCCCAAGTTTCCTCTGCCTTTTTCAGTCCCTCTTTTAATCTCTGACTTTATTCTTCTTTCCCCTAGAGGTAGACATCATTCCAGAGATAAACATTGTTGATCTGATTTCTTCCACAGCAATGCTACTTTAGGCAAAACGTGCCATCAGCAGCTTCTCCAGTGCTGCTGCCTTCCCTGTGCCAGTGTGTAAGGACACAAGTAAAAGAAAGGCTGGTTTTTTTTAAACCATCAAAGATAGCTCATTAAATTTAGCAGAAACTTCATTAATTGGTTGAGACTATAACACAAACTTTCTGTAGTTTTCAGCGAAATTTCCCTTGTGCCCTAGTCACAGGGATAGCGCCATGTACCCTAGGAACTTAACCACTTAAAGGTTTTGCACTGTCCATTTCACCGTCTCCTCTCCCTACTCATCTCCTCTCACTTTCTCATGCCTTTTTTGTCTCATGCGGGCTCTCACCTTTTACTATCCCACTTGTTAAAGAGAAAAAATTGCATGCTACAGTTATACATTAAGCAGTTCGGAATATCTCTTGAATTTGGTCTCAGGGAATAACTTTGTTCACTAAGCTGGAGCCACAAAGCATTTACACACCTACCTACAAGTCAGGGGCCGCAAACGCTTAGCATAGGGGTGCAGCAGAGAAGTGGCCAAACTGGAACAGAGGACAGGACCGTCCATACCAATGTCTTGTCTCCAAGAATGACCGAGGGAGGATGGTGAGGGAAGAGTGGACAAGCCTGTGGAGACGCTGTACTCAAATCTGCCTCCGTCTCCCACCAGCTCGCAGCTCAGGGACTTCCCCAGCCAGAAGTGGTGTCTTGGTATTTACTAGCTCCTGCTGGAACTTGTCTTCCCTGAACTTGCCCCATCTCCTCTTGACTGCCTTCAGCCTTCACAACAGCCGGTGGCAGGGCGTTCCACCACTGACCTGCACATCCTGCAGAGACCATGGTCTTTTGTCTGTGTGCAGCCTGCTGCCCACTGGTGGCATTTTTCAGCAGTTTTACTGAATTATTTTTGAGATGGGAGAACCAAGGATGCGCACAGTATTCAATGTGTGCATTCATCATGGATTTACACAGTGGAATCCAGATTCTTTTGCACAGGCTTGTTGGTCAATGCCTGTAGAGTTTGTGCCTCGAAGGGGTAGCCATAGTAGTCAAAATGCCTTACTGGGTGTGGTCCGAAGAGGTGCCGCTGTTCACAATTTGGAGTCGTGATCTGAAGTGCTCCAGGAGCTGAGATATCTGAGTTCATATCCTGTCTAGATCTGTAGGATTTCACATGCACATCTCTTGTCATCCTAGAGAGTACCCCGCTGTCAGACTAGACTAGGTCAAGCTGTTCCATCTCTCCCCATTTGAAGCTGTTCAAGATTCACAAGGCCAGAGAGAGCACGCAGGATGGGACTCTGCAGCCTTCAGGTTAAAGACCTCAGCTGGAACTGGGTTCTGATCCCTTTTCCGAGGGCTGTACTGTTTTGATAAAACAAGTCTGTCTTAGTTTTTTATTAACACTGGAGAGGTCAGAAAAATAAAAAATAAGAAGAAATTTCTGGGGAAGATACACCAAAAAAAATGTATCCACTTATTTAGTCAAAATATGCTTTTTGACAGAATGTGGTCTGGGTCTATAATTTTTATTCCAAGTGCTGAGAAGCACTTGCTAATCTGTCCAGGAGCACTATGAGTGCATTTGTGAACCATTCCCTTCTGAGTCAAAGCCATCAGCCAACATTCACAATGAAACAGCCACATCTGTGGAGGTGATTTGACTGCAGAGTAAAACATCCAATTTTAAGTGTCTGCGTGTGTGTGTCTATGTGTACATTAAGCCTATAAGCTCTCATTTAAATCAAGAGATGCAATCAATAACTGGCAGCAGAATTTCGTATTATGTAAACAACTGTAAACAGAAGGAAACCGGTTGTTCTGTGAGCAGTGGAAGTGAAGAGCCTGCTTTCCTCCGGATCCATTTCCTCTGCACCCTCTCCCCCATGCCCGTGCCCCGCCGGCACCCCAGCTCTTGCCGACACATGGATGGGAAATGCCGCTGGCTTTGGGACAGGAGCGAGCAGCAGGCTTTGAGGGGGCTCTGCAGTGGGGCCTGCCGCACGGCACGTGATGCCTCTCAGAGCTGCCTGACCTTGGTCTTTGCTGATGATGGGGTAGAAATACTGAGGGGAATAACAGGGGGGAGTGATACTACTCAGATAATATTGTTAAGAAGACAGGGAGAAGTCTGGTACCCTTGAGACAAGAGCTGTGCTGTGTAGTTTTCTTTGCCTCTTTCCTCCCGTGTGGTTTCTAAATCCTGTGGTAGCCTGTGTCGACTGAGCTGAGATCTCTTTTCTCTGTAAATGCCTCGCTTTAATCTATCTGTTTCCAAGTCCTACATCTAATCACCCTTCAAACTTTGCAGGTTGATGAGAGTTTTAAATCCATGACCACATAACTCTAATGCTAATGACGTTTGCTTTTGCAGAGGGTTTGCAGCCTGTCTGAAATTTTGGAGGCTAAGTTTGGTATAGTAAAAAAAAATCAGTTGGGTGTATGCACAAATTCACAGAACTGCTTGTAGGTATTCTGACTGCATATTATCAATAAAAATAGTTTAGACTTTTTCATATCAAGAAGTCCTATGTATGTTTTACTAACATTCTCATTTTCTATCTATCTGATGCAGAGTAATGTAGTGTGAAGGCTTAACAATAAACTTTTCAGCCAGAGGCTGGTATGTGTGCATTACTGAGAGGTTTAGATTGAAATAATTGGAATGAAAAGTTCCTTTGTTGCTATTGTGACATGATGTCATGGAGGAGTGTGCTGTCACAACTTAAAAAACACTGTGGCAGTTATTAGAGCTCATGTCCAGAAAACAACATTGTCTCTTATGACATAACAGAACTGAACAATCAAATGTGTGCCTGTTGTCCAATACATTCATTGTTATTTCTGCTTAATATCCTATTTGGTTTTTTTAAGGCTGAGAAACATTTGAAATGTCATTCTAAAAATTCCTTGAAGGTCACATGAGCTGAAGACCCGCTTTACATGCTTGTTTCGTGCAGGCACCCCACCCTCTACTGAACAGCCAGCTGGCCCGTATCCATTCATGGTTGACTCAGATGATGGGAGGAAGGTGCCAGTTGTACAAGCTTATGCTTACGGAAAATATCTTGGTTACTTAAATGTTACATTTGACAAGAAAGGAAATGTAGTAGAAGCAGTTGGAAACCCCATTCTGCTGGACAGCAGCGTTCCTGAAGGTATGTGGACTAGACATTTGAATTTACCTGCAGCACTCTACTACAATTCAAGTGTTATTATGTTAAATACACAGTACAACGTCACAGAAGAATTCAGCTTTCTTCCTGAGCTTGCAGTTCTCTTTGGTGTAGGGTTCAGGCTGTGTTACAGTCATACCCATTTGCTTCTATTTCTCTTTCTGAACAGTGGCCTTTGAATATGCACAAATTCAGTGTATGTTTTTGTCTGTTTAAAATCACTGAAAGTCCTTTTGTAGGAACGCAGGGGATACATTACCGTACCATTTCACAGAGCCCATTTTAGCTAGCCCTGAAATTATGATTTAAAAGATTATAAGGACTAATTTACACTGTTTTGCCAGGGGCTGGGTTCTTCAGAGCAATTTAGGGCAATATAGGAAAGTGGAAATGTTCCAGAAAAAGATTGGAGTACTCTGGCAATGTGCAAATACAATACACAAACCCCATGGCTTCTTGTTTTCAGTGCTGAGTGTGTTCAATGTTTCAGCACTGAAACATTTAAAGAACTGGGAGGAGGAGAGTCTCTCTGTTGCTTTCTGTTCGTAACTTTGTCCAAGCTCTGTTACCTGCCTTTTGTCAGCTCTGTAATTACCCGGGGCCGGTTGTCTAGTCTTTGTTTCTTGTCCAGCGTTTGCTGTATGAAGTTCTGAGCTTTTATCAGATAGGTAGATAGCTTTTATCAGATATGTAGCTTTTATCAAAATAGGTGGAACCTATTTTCTAGGTTCTACCAGAGTATTTCTAAAATAAATCCTTTAAAAATTATGTGTTCATAGATACTCTTATTTACTATGTTATTCTCAGTGATCTATTAATGAAATGAGATTATGTAAATAGACTTTACATTCTCTCTCTGATGTCAGTAACAGTAAAAATTCAGATACATAGGTGTTCTCATTTTATAAATGTTGCTGTTGCTGACAGTTACGTGGCAAATTGCTTAAAACTAATAGCTGATATAAAACAATTGTGACATTGTCTGTATATACAAGTATCTTTGTATCTGTTTTTTTTCTGAAAGAATTAGATTTGCACCTGGCAGACAGCTGTGCATAGAGAATTAATTTCTATAAAGGGTTTATTCCTTGACATTGATATTTGAGCTAGTATTCCTTTTAGCACTACATTAAAGGGGAAGAAGCTATAATTAGGAAAAAAAAAAGATATGATGTCAAATAAAGACCAAGCTCATTTGTATATTAAAAATTTTTGTATAGAAGTTCTCATCTGTCAAGGTAGGTGCTAGAAACCCCATCGGTCAGAGGTTAGAACAGGACTGGGCAAAAATATTTTTAAGTGTTATAGAGGAGATAACCAGCTTGTTCACTTGATTGTCCCATCCTGCCTGCTCCCTTTTACAGGCTTTGTTTGAAGTGAGTGTATATGTCATGTTGCTTGAAGAGCCTTTAGGGAAAGTGTAACACTTTAGAATCATGAAGAGCAGGGTTTTTTCCTAAGCTTTGTATTCACTGAAGTGTCATTAATATGAGATACGTGCGATACTTATTTTACACTTTTATACTACTTTATAGATGAGCACATTAAAGAAGAAGTGCAAAAATGGAGGAAAAACCTGGGGAATTATTCTGAAGAGATTGGAAAAACTAGTGTTTACCTGAACGGTACAAGCCAAGCATGCCGTTTCCAAGAATGTAACATGGGAAATTTTCTTTGTGATGCTGTGGTAAGACACTGCCACCACAGGTGGCAATCACATTTAAGTGTTACTCCAGAGCTATCAGATGAAATGCTCCCAGGCTCCAAACAATCAGCGCACAGGCTCTGTGCTGCTTTCCAACACCGTAACATCTAGTGCATCCCTAGAAAGATCTGGCAGAAGCAAGGCTATAATGAATCTTGCTGTATAGAGTAAGGAGCAGTTTATTCTTTGCATATATCCTTATGTCTCTGAAGCTATCTCTGAAGTTGCAGTTTTAAGAGACACAGCCATCTGATCTAAGAGCCTATTCCTCAAGCAAGGAGGAGACTTCAGCTCCCCTGCCCCTCTCCCGCCCTGCTACTGGTCCCTTGCTTACAGCACTTACCTTCTGCCCCGTCATTACTCACTGGGCTCTGCTGTCACCCTTTTTTAATGCACTAGCCCGGAAAAAAAAAAAATTATGGGTAGTTTTCTGCTGAATTACTGATATTAATTGTCCCCCTGAAGAGTCCAAAAGGTGCCAGCTGAAGCAAAGGAGGAGTAAAGGCCATACACACAGCCAGGCGCAGAAGAGGTAAAAGCGCCCAGCACCCTACCCAGAAGGAGCCACCGGCCCCTGGTGCCTCCTGACAGGTATCGCTGGGCTTTAACAGTCACGTAACACCAGGAGGTCTCTTTACAAGAAGTCACTTACAGTTTTCAGACTAGCTGGTTTTGATTGTTTTACTCTCCCACAGCAGCACCATTTTCTTTGGGTGCTCCAGGGAAAAAAGTTCACTAACGTGACTTTCCAGAACATAAGCATTGCCATAAATGTCCTGCAGCATTGCCACAAAGTCAGGAGCCGATTAATAATCAGGAGTTTTCATTTCGGTATGTCCCCAAAGCTATTTATCCAGTCCATGTGATTGCTTTTATTGTAATACTTAATTCTTAGTTTGTGGCCTAATTTCCAAATTAGATTAAGATTTGGCAATTCTGCATACAGTTCTACTAAAATTGCAGCACCTTGCTTTTTCTTCCTGCTAGACTTTTTTATATTTTTGTTTGAAAAATGTGATCAAATGCTTTGGCACTTTCCAAGCTTAAAGAAAGTAACTCTGTAATCTTTCAGAAGTCTGTAGATTTTCTTGCTCTACATTTTGTCTTGGGAGGTCAAATTCTACTTTAGTTAAATCCATGTCTCTAGACAACCATCTGCAGTCATCAGTAGATACATGGATTACCTTTCATGTTCTTTGCCTTACCAGTTCTACACTTGCTTTCTTGTCTGCTGCCATGCATTCAGGGGTATGAAGGTAAAAAACCAGACCTGCCTGTTCCATGGACTTTAATATTTAGAATTGTCCTGGGAAATGTAGAGATTGAGAAATGTGGAAGATGGATTGATTTGTACTGCGTCAAAACAGAGGTCTATTTAGTTCAGTGATGCTTCTCCAACAGTAGCCAACATCTCAGAATAAAAGGTTGACAGACCCAGATGGCATTTTACAAAGGACTTTAAAGGAACACACATGTGAAATGGCTGTGAAATTGCTAACATCAGTGTGTGAGCTCTTGTTTTAAACTGCTTCTATGCTCAGGACTGGAGAACAGCAAGTGTAGTACCACAATTTAAAAATACTTCTATGGGGAACTGAGGAATTACAGGTTTGTAATCCTGATATCTGTTCCAGGCAAATTAGTAAATTGGGGAGTATAGTTCAGACTGAAATCAGCAAACAGAAAAAAATCCATTCATTGATTAAGTATGAGTTATGAACTTGAGAGTATCTCATGGATCTGGCTATAGGGAATAACTTTGATCACTAAGCTGGGGCCACAAAGCATTTACACACCTACCTACAAGTCAGAGGCTGCAAACACTTAGCATAGGGGTGCAACAGAGAAGTGACCAAACTGGAGCAGAGGACAGGACCATCCATCCCAACATCTTGTCTCCAAGAGTGACCGAGGGTGGATGGTGAGGGAAGAGCGTACACCTGGACAAGCCTGTAGAGACTGTACTCAAATCTGCCCCCATCTCCCACCAGCTCAGGGACTTCCCAAGCCAGAAGTGGTGTCTTGGTATTTACTAGCTCCCACTGGAACTTGTCTTCCCTGAACTTATCCCATCTCCTCTTGACTGCTTTCAGCCTTCACAACAGCCGGTGGCAGGGCGTTCCACCGCTGACCATGCTGTTGTGTTGTTCCATCCTGCAGAGACCTTGGTGCAGCGTGCTGCCCACTGGCTGGATGCCTGCTGGAGGCCAAGGAGTAGTCCTTGCACCAGAACACTTGGTCCCTGTCCACCCTCTTCACACCACTCATGATTTTATAGGCTTCTCAAATATTTTCCTTCTGCTATCTCTTTATCAGGTCAGACACTGTGAGCCTACGTCATCATTTTACGTTCAGAAGCTTTTCTGTGTCTTTGACCATCCTTGTCACCCCTCTCTGAATCTTTCTTAGTTTTTTATCATTCTTGAAATGAGAAAACACACCGATTCCTACCCAGCCTCCACTTTCCCTCCCTTGATTTTATAGACTTCTGTCATGTTCTTCCTGTATTTCTCTCTTTGTGAGAATGAAGAGTCATAACCATAGTCATTCCTGTACGGAAATCAGTCCATCCCTTCCATTACCCTTGTGTTCATTTCTCAACCTTTCCCTGTTCTACTCAGTTATTTCTGAAGGCTTATCATCCTTCATCCTTAACACTGTAGGCTTATCATCCTTATGCAACTGAGTAAATCCCCAGCCTCCATTTTCTTTACTGCTTAGGGTGTCTCAAGCAAGTATTATCTTGTCCTTGCAACTTGCTTTTATCAGAGTTTTGCTGCTGTTGGAGACATGATGCTGTACAGAGTAGACTTTTGGGTCTCATCTGATATGCCTCTTTCCTGTTCCTCCACTCTTCTACATCTTTCTAGTTTGCCAAGACCGTTCCAAATATTAAAAATCAATCTCAGAGAAGCTGAAAAAGCTTAATTCCCTAAAACATACAACAAGAGCTAGATTAATTTATACATTCCTCTACATGTTTTTAATGTACAGCTATATTTAAGGTCCTCTTCCCAATTCTCCAAATATGCTCAAATCATTTGTCTTTATCACAGTGGTTGGAATCAAAAAATCATCCTTCCTTTGTTCAGCTGGCCTGTCCTGGTCATGTCATATACAGACAGACTATGGGAGAGTCCAAGAGTTCATTACAGAAAAAGGCAAATATTTTTGTTGTTAAAAGTTTTAAAAAAGCAAAATACTTACTGTAATGTTTTTTGCCTTGCTCTGTAATAATTCAGCATTTTGCAGTGGGGCTGAAGGTAATTTCAAAGAAGATAGAAAACCTTTCTGTCTCTTTTCAGTCTCAGACTGTGTTGGGTGTAAATTTCCAGAGCCTAGACTAAGTGAAGATTAAAAATCAGTTTAAACATTTTCCTTTGGTAGCTTTATGAGAATGTCAGACATCCGGATAGAAAGTCATGGAACCATGTTTCAATGTGCATCCTGAATGGAGGTGGGATACGGTCACCCATTGATGAACAGAGCACTAATGGTATGTAAAATTACAAGCTGAATGACAACTTTATCAAGAAGGAAGAATCAAGTTATTATGCGAGCCTGAACTCAGTGTTAGGTATGGGCTTGTTTTGATGGGATTTGCACAGTGTTTGGAAGCGATTTCAAACTTTCTCAAAGGGTTATCCATCATGAGAGCACAACTGCACTCAGGCTGACATTAACAGAAGTTACTAGCATTGTTTGTACACAGTGCTTTTTATAATTTCCCTCTCTCCTTGCTGGCTTGGCGCAAAGAAAGACAGTGGATATTCTTCACCTCCTATTGTAGAGGGTCATACAGTATGGTCACTGGGAGCCTTCTGTAGTCTGCTGTCAAATAAGTGAATTCTAGGGTTTTCTGAATGGTAAGGTTTTACAGTTTTTATTTTCCTGATCTCACATAAATGAAAACTGAAAACAAACACCGTTTTTCAGTTTTGGTAAATCTTTCTGTAGGACTACGTGAGTAAATCTTAAGCAATTGGAAAAATTTGCCTGACTTTGTAGGAATATCTGGTTTTCTTCACCTTAGGTTGGTGGTTTGTAATCTCTTTTAGTAGAGTTATTTGAATAGCAATACATGCAGTTACATCAAACTCAGATTTATCGGTCTTGATACATGCTGGATGATAAAGATGCAGGTTCTTTGGTTTGGATGTGATCCTCACCTCTACTGGCCCTCATTTTCTCAAACTGTATTTGCCACACTCCTTGTCAAAAATGTACTGTTAAAGAATCCTAAAATAATATTGTAGCCTTAAAAAAAAAAGGTAAACAAAGTCTCATTCCCCCAGGTAGCATTACTGTGGAAGATTTGCTGTCTGTTTTGCCATTTGGAGGTCGTTTTGATTTGGTAAGGGTGAAAGGCTCCACTCTGAAAGAAGCTTTTGAGCACAGTGTGCACAGATATGGAAGAGGAAGCGGAGAGCTGCTGCAGGTTGGAGGTATGTTTTCTTCGTTCCTTCCTTTTCTCAGTTTTCCAAGCCAGCCATCCCTTCTGTTGGCCTTGTTTGTATTACACCTGGAAGCCGCTTTAAGAATGGAAATCAAGTTGGCCGTACATCCTAGCTCTGTGCCTCACACGTGCCAGCTGACACTATTTATCCTGCGTATGTTTAATTGAGCCACTGCAGCACATAGGCCATCGCTGTCCCCTTCAGCAGACAGGATTCCCAGTTGGTTCAGTAACCCGTAATGGCAGCAGTTTAACACTTCAATTAACTACAGGAAGATATAATTGAGTATAGCTGTAACACAGTAATTGCTCAGACAAACTCCTGTTTTCAGTTCCTCACTGGAAGCCTATCTGAAACCCCAGACTGGATGGCTCTGCCAGTTATTGCCAAAGTTCAGTTTATCAAAATAATTTTGTGCGATTGTCTAGTGATTGCTGGCAGTTTAGAGTTAGTCCAAGTGGGTTATGGAATTGCTCCAGTGAATTTCTAAATATTTTAGGGATGAACAGTTAATATTAAAAACATACGCATTTCTTGAATTGCAGCTCTCCCTATATTTACCCAGATGTGTACTAGGCTACATTCATGTTTATTCCTGGTGTCTCTGTGATGCAGTGCAGATTTTATTGTTTATTTAGCAGAAAAGCTAAACTTTGAGGGCAGGGGCTGAGGGATTTCCCCCTGTCCATGCCTCTCCCCCCACGTAGCCTGGTGATGGGGGCGCTTCCCCACCATGGAATCTGGAATCCCAACATGCCAAGGACACAACCCACGTCTCGCACACAAGGCAAGTGCTTTCACAAGTTACCACGTTCCTGGCTACCACTAAGGTAGTGCCTGCCTGCCGCAGCAGCCCCTCTGCTTGCTGCCTTCTCACAGAAAAATAAGATAACCAGCAGCTCTAGAAAGGGTTCAGGCCAGAAGATCCGGAGCAGGAAGGGTGCCAGGGTTGGAAGAGCCTCTGTGCTTTGGACTAGCTTTAAGTAGCTTCCTGATCAGCAAATTCTTGGCAGTGCTGTTCTGGGGGCCTAACTCTCCCCAGGCTTTGACTGAGGAAGGCTCACAACTAGAAACGTTTCTTCTCCTACAGTGAGTTGAAACCACAACGTTCAGCCTTGGCCTGGCTTTCTTTTTTCAGGACAGTACTTATTATCCATAATAGCTGCTAAGTTAGGGTGGCTGGCTGGCTTTAAAAGAGGTCATGTCAGCCAACAAGACGCTGGAATGAGAAAGCATATGAGTACAGAAATAAGGGAAGGTATTTTTATCTTGCAGTATCCTAATCCCAAGACTAGTAACTTCCTTCTGTGGAGTAGTGACAAGAAGAGAACAGATGATCAGATAAGTAACTGAGGTGGGACAGTACTTCAGCAATTCTCTAATCTCATGAATTTTCTTGGATAAAAGTTCATTATTCTGCAAAGAAAATAGGACGTTAGCTGGTATCACTCAGAACAATATAATGTCTCAGCCACAGAAGTTAACGTAAAGAATCCGTTGAAAATGGTGGAGGATGCTGCTTCTAGCCCTGTATGTTCAATAGGCACTGCATAAAGTGGCATTCAAATGTATATTTTCATAGGCATCCATGTGGTCTATGATCTCTCCAGAGCCCCAGGAAACAGAGTCGTTAGCTTAGAAGTGCTTTGCACAACTTGTCGAGTCCCAGCCTACGTCCCACTCCAGATGGATGAAATATACAATGTGACTCTTCCATCCTATATGTTATTTGGAGGAGATGGCTATCATATGCTGAAGGAGAAAAATCTGGGATACAGTAAAGGTAAGTATGGGCACCAACAGGGTAGCAGACAAACAATTCCTAAAAGTTAAAAGATCTTATTATAGTACAAGTCTCAGATTTTCTGCTTTTATTGGATAGATTAAATTTGCTTCTAATCTGACAGCTCTGGATTGCTCATTTCAGTTGTAGCCAGCAATTATATTCTTTTTCAGTTAAATCACAAAAGTTTCAAAGAGAAACTGAGCCTTATCAATTCAGCACTGTTTAGAGAGCAGTTCTGAGATCATGATAAACCAGAAAAAAAGCAAAAAACACACCACAGAAAGTACATACTACATGTACTGCCTTGCACTTTTACTCACTTTACTCAAAAGGTGCTATTTTCTTTAGACCTCAAATTTTCACTGTATGAAGTATTTGCAAAGACAGAATCATTACCTCTACTACTAAAGGACGTGCAGCTCAGGTGAGCAACACAGAGGCGAGGGGAAAGATGCTGGCTTGCTCTGCGGGAATTAGCCTGCCCCTCTGAAAGCAGCGGGACTCTTATGAGTTCTGCAGGCAGCAGCACGCAGGGTGCCGACAGACGTCACGCTAGAGAGCTAGAAAGGAAGTGTTTTACAATGCTGTCTTAAGATCTGCTAAAGTTGCATGCAAACTGTTAGAAATTCAGCATTCATACAACTGACATGTACATCTTTTAGGACAAAGGGAAACTTGAAAAAAATTTTGAGATTAAAATTCATTTATTTCTGAAAACAAAAAGGATGTCGCGCTATATTTAAAGAAAAATATATTCCAGGAGCACATCTACATCTTGCAGAACTTTAATTTCATATGTTCTGCTTCTGGATGGTAAGAGCATGCTTTTACCAAAAAAATTTTCCTTTTGAACCTTCGTTACAGACTATTGTTTTGGTTCTACAGGGTGTTTCAATTTATAATTGATTCTCACAGGTAGGCTTGGTGTTTTAAATCAAATTCAGCCTACGGCTTGTAAATTTGGTGGGGCTGTAGTTTTCAGTAAGTATCTCTGTATGCAGAAAAAATTCATATAGAGAGAAGTCATTAGGAATAACAGAAGGGAACAACTTTAAAGGTTCCGGTAAAGTCTTCCAGTATAGCAGAGGGGCAAAACTATAATTACTTTTTTAAGATGGAGGCATTGCACTTTAGGATTGCAAGAGCTTGGATCAGAAGGGGCTCGTGACATGGTTGGTAGCAGTGACTGAAGAGGGTCTTCCACTGTAGAAAATCTACATCATACTTTGTGTGCATGCAGCAGCACACAGACTAGAAATTCTTCCTCAAAAAAAAGTGAAGTTAAATTTGAAAAGGTATAAGCGATAGCTTGCTAGATCTATAGCACTCTACCCCAGACAGGTGGGAGACTCTCAATCTATCTAAATCTGACTGGAAGTTACCATTGTAACAGATGCAAAACAAACAAACAAAAAGCCAGAAAATGCAAAAAGAATTCTTTTTTTGGTAAAATATGAGTTGCTACCAAAAATTCTGGCTACAAACCACCACAGATGTTTTATCTGTGCACAAGAAACAACTCTCCACACCCCTATGCTGGTCTTGATGTGTACCGATTCAGAATGGCAAACGGTAGAAAACGGTTTGCTTTTAAGACTTGAGCTAAAACTGCAGTTTTAGACAGGTTCTTAAATTTTGGTTCAGAGCTTGGCTGCTGCAGAGAACACTGAACCTTTGGTTTGTTTGCTTAGGTGAACTTGATATTGAGGTTGTTTCCCGTTACCTCCGGAGAATGAAGAGAGTTTATCCAGCAGTTGAAGGGCGAATAAAGTTTTCTTCTGGAAGTCTTATTGAAGGAAGTCTTACCCTGATTTCTGTATTGTGCACTGTAACATTCTTGCATACTTGATTTTTGCTCACGATGTTTTCGTTTGGAGGAAGACAAGAGGAGAGATGATGTTGATGAAGGGAAAAGAGAACTGTTCTCTTTTCTTACACCTTAAAATGAATGACTATTCAGGTTTCTGCATGTCCTCAGTAAACAGCACAAGCAATTGTCTTTAATCTGGTAGGGTCATTGAAGCACACTGTGCAGAATGAGTGGGCGGAATTCACGACTTCTCTTAGTTTGAATCAGCAGGTACCCGCAATTCAGTCTGAAGTTTCAAAAAGCAAAGTTCCAGTGAATACTAATGCTCCATCATGATACAACCACTCACCAAAATGGGCTATTTTTTTTTTCCAAATTCTTTTAGCTGCTTTAGATAGTGCGTTGATTAAGAATCTGATTCCAGTAATGTAAACAAGCTTCTAGAAGTAGATTTATTAAAGGTATATATACCTTCCTTTGATCTATAGTCAGGATTAAAACTTTCAATCTAATAATTCTACTTTGCTTCCAGTCATATTTATCATACCTACACCAATGCCTGAAAGAGCTGGATTAAACTCAATTTCATTGAAAGCGTGAGGTCCATTTACATGAAATTAAAAATAGTTTTTCCATTTTACTTTTGAAGATGCAGCATCTCACTTATGTTTTCCATTAATAAAGGATGCAATGAAAGCTTGAGTTGATTTTGATTAATTTTAACAAATTGAGTATATATACACTTCACTATTTAATATGACCAGTTTGGGGACGGTATCTAGAGTGAGAACACAATCTATGATTATGTTTCATATCAACATGCTCAATTTTACACCTTCTTCCAAAGACCAAAGCACAGGACTCCTGACCATTACTCTGTATCAGCAACGTTCAGAGAGAATGTTGGATACATGCACTGACTCCTAGAGCACTTGTGTCAACCTTCGGAAGTTGCCTAGTAATGGGGCTTTTTACAGCATAACCTGGCTTTATCATAATTGTGATCATAACTCAAAAGCCCATCTCCTCTAAGGGAAGGCTGTGTTTAAAAAATATACAGTTGTAAGAGATAGGTTAATGAGTATAAAATCAGAAATTAGCTTAAATGCTAGGTCTGCATTTCTGACACTTCATCAAAAAGTGATTGCTTATAAATGAGTGCAAATGATTATTATTTTTCCAAGATTGTTCACATTTGGAATTTTGACATTGACATGTTTCCATGTTGTTTATTGCTGTATTAAACTGATTCTCAGTGTTTTGAATAAACCCGCTTTGTTTTTCTGGAAAGCGCACTATGCTCTTTTTCAGACCCAAGTAACTTGCCTCTTAAATTCACTGCACCTGCAGATTTCCAGGAGAAGGTGCATTAAGATAAACATACAGTATGTTTAAATTTCAAGACCTCATTATTTTCCACATAAATTCAAGGGTTGCGCATGAAAAGATCTGGACTACACAGCTGCGTTGGGTAAGCTCTGTTAGAACAGGGAGAAAAACAACAACTGACCTTGACACGCTACTAGTTGTAACATGGCATTGATGATTTGTCAATACCAGACCCAAAAGTTATTAGTTTACAGAATGGGCTTCCCCAAATCAACATAAAGCCAGTAACAGAGAGTGCACTTATGGACCGAGCGGTACCTGCACGCCAGTTTTTAAAGAGTTATGACGACTCCTTCAGCCTACCCAGTGAAAAGTAACACTTTTACCTTCTTTTGACAAACAGAAGGAAAAGGTATGCAAAAGTAATACAGATATAATGCAAACTGTATTGACAGAGAACACGAATACTGCATTAGATTGGTTTGTTTGTAAAAGGAGAAAATGGGTGTTGTCTGAAATGAAAAATCGAGGAATGCCTATTAAAATATCTCTCTATTGTTCTGTGAGTAAAACTTGTTAAAAATCCACACGTGAAAGTCCTTGTCAAAGTCTCTTTTATAAAGGCTGAGCCAACAAATTAAGATTTACAGGAAAAATCTTCCACACATTTTTATACTAATAAATGTTTAGAAAATGCTATGAACAGACTCACATCCTCTTTTCTAAGCCTGTAAAGAGGATGTCAGAAAAAAAATGACAAACCTGATAAGAAACCGCAGAAAAATAAAGTCTAAGGTAAAAGTCAAAACCACTTTTCACACCCATTATTATTTTAAGAGTGCTTTAGATTTGAAGGGTCAGATATTAAACAAACTAAATTACACACATGATTTTCCATGCTCATGGAAAGCATGAAGGCCAAAGATAGTTCTGAGATTATCTGTATGCAATAGATTCAATCATGTAATTTTGTTTTAAAACAATTAGTCAGATTTGTTAAGATAGTTAAAAGTAACTTCATGAGAGCATTCAACAACTTCTTCCAAACAATTTTTCTATATATCCTTTAAGGAAGACAACAGTAATTGCTCTTTTAGCAAAGCATATGTTGGCTGGTCTCCCAGCTGCCTTATTTTACGTCATCCTGTAATTCCACATGTGGAGATTGTGGGGAAATTAATTTGACTTTTACGGACAACAGCTAAAACAAATTTTAAATAAAAAGTACAGATATATTATTTACTTGTAATTGGTATTAAATTTTAATGTCTTTATTGCATAAAGAGATTTTTTTAGAACTTAGATTTTATGTTATTTACAATAAAATATACAATGCAAGGTTAAAATGTCACACGTCCATTACAACAGTGCACAGCGGGTGTTTCTACTGGCTGTCCAGCAAGGTCCCTGCGTTCACATCCAACATGACACAGAGCTAGCTTCCTTCGGACCCTGTCAAATGGTAATGAAGAAAAAAAATTACTTATTAAGTATGAAAATCCATATTTACGTATAAATGACTGAACTGAGCTGCAGTGATTAGTGGTATTTGAAAACATCCACTTGAAACCAGAGTTAAGAAAAATGAAGGCTACTGGCTTTCAGGGTTTTAATACTATTTCTCAAAATAGGTATTTTCTTCTTTCTCTGGAAGTTCTCACCTCCCCCATTCCTAACTGCTAAGTACAATCTTCTTAACGCAGCAATCTGCTCTAGAAATGGCACTGGCATGATATTTTTTCACCTGGATTTCTTTTCCTTCCTCTGCTAGGAATGCTGCTCCTCTCTCAGCTGTCCCTCTTCCTTGTCTCCTGTCTGACAGACTTCCAAGGGACTGGCTGTACATTGTATCAAAGGCAAAACTCATCTATTAGGTATTTTTCAGCTCTTGTTTCAGCCCTTGAACTTGTTCAGTTATGCATGCTGCCATTAAAGACAGCGTATCTGAAGTGATCCAGTATATATCCGCACTGGTATGTGTAGCAGGATGTACTTTCAAGATATCGGATCTCAAGAGTGGAAAGCCGATTGACATCCCCACTAACGAAAATCTTCCCCTTTCTCCCATCGCTGTTTCCCCTGCTGAAGGAGCAGCGCTCAAAGCAAAATTTCCAAGATGCTCAGTTTTCCCTTTAAATGCTGACTGACCTGAAACATTTTTCTGTTCTTGACTGTAACTACAAACACATTTTGGGATCAAGCAACTCAAAAAGGACCAGTCTCTGCTGAACAGAGAGCACACTCACTGGACTGATTCCCCACCCCCCGGCCCAGCATAACTGATAACTAAGTAAGAACCAGTCATTACTTTTATACTTGCCCATTGCAATTGTTTGGAGGAAACAATTATTTTCCCAAATGGCTTCACAGTCAGTTTGCAGTGATTTGGGGGAGTTTTGTTCTTTTTTTGGGGGGAGGTGTTATTTATTTATTTAGAGCTCCAGATGAAAACCACTGCCCTCCACCCATACCCTCTCCACCCTGCACTTCCCTTCCCATAGTGATCCCTCCTCAGCTGCCTGCCTCAGTCCTTCACAGTCCTCGTACACTCACACCCAGGTCCCACTGTCAAACATCACAGAAGCAGTACTTCGTTCTGTATTTCTCTTGGTACATCCAAAACAGGAAAATAGCTGAAGTTCCTGGTTGGAGTATTTTCTCTTCCTTTCCTCTACCAAAATCTGGGCCAGTGAATTCCCTCGCTCTTCTCCCATCAGCTTCAGTCACAGGGGACAGGAGGAGCCCAGGCTTCAACTCTGCTGTTTCACTAGGACCAAAGGTAGCATTAGAGGTCCCTCCTCAGCAGGTAGTTTTCCGAAACACTGCAGAGCAGTCAGGCAGTGTCACAGTTACACAGAACAGAAGGATGGATTAAGAAGTTGTACAAACCATAATCTTGATTTAAATTAAATAATATTTTCTTGATTTGTTTTCAAAGAAAAAAATATTTCACCTCATTAGATACACACTGTTATGGAAGCACAGCATGATTTGGGTTGGAAGGTGCCTCTGGAGGTCATCTGGTCCAAACCTCAAGCAGGGCCACCCAGAGCTGGTTGCCCAGGACCATGCCCAGATGGCTTCTCAGTATCTCCAAGGATGGAGACTCCACAGCCTCCCTGGGCAACCTGTGCCAGTGCCCAGTCACCCTCACAGTGAAAAAGCGTTTCCTGATGTTCAGAGGGAACCTCCCGTGTTTCAGTTTGTGCCCATGGCCTCTGGTCCTGTCACTGGGCACCACTGGAAAGAGCCTGGCTCCATCCTCTTTGCCCCCTCTCTTCAGACATTTGTATATATTGATGAGATCTCCCTGAGCCTTCTCTTCTCCAGGCTGAACAGTCCCAGCTCTCTCAGCCTTTCCTCATAGGGGAGATGCTCCAGTCCCTTCATCATCTCTGTGGCCCTTCACTGGACTCTCCCCAGTAGCTCCATGTCTTTCTGTACTGGAGAGCCCAGACCTGGACAGACTGCTCCAGGTGTGGCCTCACCAGCGCTGAGTAGAGGGGCAGCATCACCTCCCTCGACCTGCTGGCAACCTTCCTCCTAAAGCAGCCCAGGACACCATTCACCTTCTTTGCAGCAAGGGCACATGGCTGGCTCATGGTCAACTTGGTGTCCACCAGGACCCCCAGGTCCTTCTCTGCCAAGCTGCTTTCCAGCTGGGTGGCTCCAGCATATGCTGGTGCCTGGGGTTGTTCCTCCTCAGGAGCAGGACTTTGCACTTCCCTTTGTTGAATTTCAACTTTGTTGAATTTCATGAGGTTCCTGTCAGCCCATTTCTCCAGCCTGTCGAGGACCACCTGGATGGCAGCATGACCCTCTGGTGTATCAGCCACTTCTTCCAGTGCTGTGTCAGCAGCAACCCTGCACTCTGCCCCATCATCCAGATCATTAATGAAGATGTTAAACAGGACTGGACCCAGAATTGAGCCCTGGGATACCTCCCTAGTTACTGCCCTCCAACTAGACTTCATTCCACTGATCACCACCCTCTGGGCCTGACCAGTGATTTAAAGACTATTGAAATGCTTAACACACAAAGCCTTTAGTTTTTTTCAGCATCAACTGAAGAAAGACCAATGTTCCTATATACGTATTATTAACTGCTGAGATACGAAACCAGTTCAGCGGAGTAAAACAGCAGGGCTAAGTCATGTCTTTTTTGCAGCACAGAATTCTCCAGGCTACTTCCTTATTCCCTTGGTTGGCTGGGTCTTCTTTTGTTTGCTTTTAACTGTTTGAACACTGATGTGCGGAGGCCAGCTCCAGAACTAATGCACAGAGTAGGTTAGACGTGATAAGCTGGTCTTATTTCAGTGAAAACAATGGAAGGTGCCCTAGCTTGTTCTGACATGACTTTTTTTCTGTTTATCATGCAAAACATTTAATATTAACTATATAATTTTTAACATTAACTTTATCATTTTTTTCTGTTTATCATGCAAAACAAATCACTGCTGGCACTCCACAGTTCTCAGACACGGGGCTCATGCAACGAACATCTATAGTAAGTGAGGGGGGTTTTTTGTTTGTTTGGGTTTTTTTTATATCTAGTTAACTAGCTGATATCTCCTGCTTACCATGAAGACCGAACTGTAAAATTACTATGTAAAACTCTGTGAAGGTTTTATATACATAAGTACGAATACCAGATGGATCACAAACCTAATGATACACATTTATATAGCTTTTTGTGTTGTGTGAATTCTCTCTCCTTTATCTGGATAGTTGGAGTTAACGTTGCAGTGACCAAACTAGAGGTAAGAAACTCTTCTGCCAAATATTCTCAAGAAAAATGCTGAAGCTCAACCTAAGCTCTGCAGGTAGAATTCACTTCCTAAATCAGGAAATGCATAAAATAGAGTGGAGACAATCAGTCAAAAAGACAGGCACAGAGATCCCGACTGCTGACTGCTCTGTCCAATTCTACGGGAAGGCAGCTCAGACTTGCTGTATGCTAGACAAATAGGCTTAAGTGGATTTGGAAAGAGCTAATTAACAAAAATGTAAATAATCCAGATTTTGATGATTTCAACACATTAGTAAAATACAGGCTTTCCCCAAAATGTAAAATCAGTATTACAAGGGAACAACAGCAAAAATGCACCAACGACCAGACTCACTAGCAGCTTGAAGAATTCTGAGTTCTTGAAGGGAGTTAGCACATACCTTACTCAGCTCTGGAAAGAGTTCTTGAATCCCAATGTCCAGCAGAACATAAGTTAACTAAAAGAAAATAAAGAAAATTAAGAACACTCCAAGGCAACACTACTGCTTTTTATTTTTAACTCTGAATTAGAGCTCACTCCTCTGCTATAACCATACATTCACTTCAGGAAATCCTGTGCCAAAAGGCAAGTTCCTCATGTGGTGCAAGTTACCTGTTTGTTGAGCACTGGTTGCTGCATTCCATCAAACAGAAGCCTGATGCCTTCGTATTTAGCCTCTTCCCCAATGCACTTGCCTATTAAATCTAGACCAGATACCGACAACAAATACCCAAGTCATTAGGAAGCACTGCAAAACAGCTATACAGTACAGTTATAGAACTCCAGTAATTAAAACAAAATTTAATTTAAAGAAAGAGTCAAATTTTATCTGTCTAAAGTGGTAAATGGAAAAACAAACACTCCTTTGGTTCCTCCTTTGTTCCTCCCTTTCCTTCAAGGCTGCACTCCTAAGTAATTATTACACTTTTTATAATATCAATGTATTGTCCTAATGCATTGTTTAATAAACCACAAGCTGAATTTTTTAAATTACTTTCTGAATAACCTAATGTGCTGGTTTTGGCTGGGATAGAGTTAATTTTCTTTATAGTAGCTAGTAAGGGGCTATGTTTTGGATTTGTGCTGAAAACAGTGCTGATAACACACTGATGTTTTAGTTGTTGCTAAGTAATGTTTACACTAGCCAAGGACTTTTCAGCTTCCCATGCTCTGCCAGGTGCAGAAGAAGCTGGGAGAGAACACAGCCAGGATAGTTGATCCAACTGACCGGGCTATTCCATACCATATGATGTCAAGCTCAGTATATAAAGCTGGGGAAGAAGAAGGAAGGAGGGACGTTCGGAGTGATGGCATTTGTCTTCCCAAGTAACTGTTATGTGTGACGGAGCCCTGCTTTCCTGGAGATGGCTGAACACCTGCCTGCCCATGGGAAGTGGTGGATTAATTCCTTGTTTTGCTTTGCTTGCGTGCGCAGCTTTTGCTTTACCTATTAAACTGTCTTTATCTCAACCCATGAGTTTTCTGACTTTTACTCTTCCGATTCTCTCCCCCATCCCACCAGGGGGGGAGTGAGTGAGCAGCTGTGTGGGGCTTAGTTGCTGGCTGGGGTTAAACCATGACACCTAGCAAATGGGCCCCTCTTCCCTAGTTTATACAGTGTAAGGAGAGCTCAGATTTATCTTCTGGCTTCATGGTGTGCCTTTTTTAACCCAGTTTTCATCTGGATAAAATACAAACCATAGGAGCATTCTAAAGATGAAGAAATTATGGCATTAAGTATATTTGTAAATCTCTTTATTTCCATCATGTATTTATTAATCACTGTGCTACAACGTTAGTCAGCAACACTTAAGTGATGAAACTGAACTCCTGGGTTCTTATACTTAATATTCTAGCCAACTCAAATCTTTTGATTTAAGTTGTAAATTGTAAGTTGTAAGTATTATTTGATTTGGAAAGCTAATGTGACTGTAGTTGAGTTATGTATCTGCTTGAACAATTGACCATACTCATATAGAGAGTCATGAAATACAGAACCTGGAATGTATCTCATCATTTCTTCAAAAGTCTGCTTTGCTCGCTTCTGTTTATCCTGGAGAGAGCGAGGTTCGGTATTCTCACAGAACACAGCATCTGCAGCGAAGACATTGGAAAAAAAGTCTTTAGGCAACTGTGCATCACTGACATACAAAACGTGTTTTGGATTATGGCTTCGAAGTTGAGCTTCTTATGATCTTGACTGGAAGGGAATTCTAGCCTTGCCAGATAATCATCTTTTGCTGACATTACCCTGATCAAATCCAGAATACCCCACCTGTGTTGAGGACAATCTTTTGCCAGTTTGTTTCCACTCTTTTCAAATTTTTAAAGCATTATCTTCTAGGTTTCGAGCAATTCTATTTTAGGTTAGTTATGATCTCCTTACTTACAATTTCCCTGATACTTTCAAAACTATAAGCAGTATTTATACTTTGTGCTAAAACACTGCCTGGAACTGTCAAAAATTTCAGATTTACCTATGCATGAAAAAATAAGAATTGTTGTTCATCAGAAATATTAGGCACTCAGTTTTGGTTTTAGGCTCTGAAAGATTTACTCCTTTCCTTTTTTGTCTTTCACAAGCTTTTGTTTTGGCTTGATAAGGACAGAGCTGTCTTGATTCCAGAGCTTTGGCCAGACGCATTGTTTAGATCAGACGGGAGTCAGATACTACTTCTCTACAGTTGTGAGGTAATTTTAAAAATTTTTTTTTACCCTCTCTCCCCTTCCCTTATTTGAAGGTCAAGAACACTCAAGCCCTCTCAAAAGCCCACCACAACAAAGGGAACAAAAAAATTAACAATAAAGGACTGTGATGTATCACACAAGGGAAAATTAATTGAAAGACTGCGTGAAATATTCACGCTCCGATATACTAAACCGCCTTTATTCTGTTTTCCTTGTTCTTTGCACACCTTAGCAAATTACTATTCACAATACGTTTTTCTGTAATCATCATTGACAAACAACGTGGCTGACTCAGCACCTTTCCGCAATGACCTTTTGGGATCTTTTTATAGGCCAACTTCATTTTTAAAACTCCATTAGCTTTAGTCAAGCATTGCAAAGTTTAGTACTTGGAAACTTAAAAGAAGGGATTTCAAATATCAAACTAAAGCAGTATTTTCACATCAAAGATGTAACTTTCACTAACCTCTCAGCAGTGTTATCAGAGAAACCAACCGGTGCTCCTCAAATAGCTGTTCTAACTTACAATGCAAGTAATAGTCAGTGTACAGTTCCAATGTATTTTTGAAGAGAATTCTTCCTCCCATCAAGAGGTGATGCAGCCAGTCAGGAACGTGGAAAACGACCCTACCTGCAAAGTTACAGTAACACGTTTATCATGTTCTCCTAATAATGATGATAAAGGAGTCACATTCCAAAGAAAAAAAGAAGAAAGGATTGCAAACAAGCAAATATTATTTTAGTTTTCTTAGTGCAATGCTGAAAAAAATCACTGTTCTCCAGACTGCTGCTTATCAGATACTTCCTTTAACTATTTTTATTAATTAGTTCCCAGAGTGTACACGCAGCCTAGGCACATCTGAGAAAAGGGAAGGGACCTACTCCCATAAGCTCATACTCTGAGATGCAGAAAGAGATACAACAAAACAATGGAGCAATAATGAATGATAAATTATGATATTTTAGCACAGCAATAAACTCTTTTAAAGAACGACTGTGTTCCTAAGTTGTACCTTGTTAAGCTTGCAAGTGCTGAATTGTATATGATTACTACAATAGAATGTTATTTCTTACCAAAGAACCAAAACTTCATATTTGGCATGAAGTATAAGAATAATTAAGAGAAATCACTTCTTACCAACATACATTAAGTAGTCATAGACTCCTTCTACAGGCATCATTTCCATGAAGTAGTTCTGATTTTGTCGTCTTTCTGTATTCTCAGACCGGTTTGCATTATTCTTGAATAAATCATTGAAAAGCTAAAAATAGAAACATAGGACTGAAAATACTGCATTCAAAGGCAAAAGGATAGCCATCAGTAGTTTTTTGTTTGTTTGTTTGTTTTTTTAATTAGAA
Organism: Ciconia boyciana; assembly: GCF_034638445.1. Taxonomy (NCBI): domain Eukaryota; kingdom Metazoa; phylum Chordata; class Aves; order Ciconiiformes; family Ciconiidae; genus Ciconia; species Ciconia boyciana. The sequence goes on from NC_132936.1 coordinate 40,485,655, forward strand.
GTAGCTTTTTTCCAGAGCTTTCAAAGAACTAATCAGTTTTCCTTTTTTTTTTTTAAACTCTTCACTTTTTTTTTTTTTTTTTTTTTTGGGGGGGGGGGGGTGGGGGGGGTGGAATAAAGAGCATGTCACATATTGCCAAGATACCCGACAACCAAAATACCTGGATTCAGAACAAACCAGCAGGGCAACCAAGACATTAATTTGTGAGCCCTTTTGCGCCTGATACCTTCATGCATCTAGACTTTTATCACAGGCTTTGATTCCTTTGATGCACCCCATTCTGTCAATGAGAGGCATAAAGGATACGGAGTTTGTCAGCCTTAAATCACAGGGGAACTCTATGTATGACATCCAAGTGTTCCTAGAATTTCCTGTTGGCTTCCATTTTGAAATAAATACAATGGTTTCTGGGCAGAATATCCAGCTTTTTACACAGAGAAATCCCTTTTTCCCCACCAGCTTGATTATTTATAGCAAAAACTTCATGAATCTTTGTAAGTTACTGAAGTTTGGGTTTCTTTCCATTTATCCCGTTTCTCATTTTATTCTTTTATCCTTCTATTTTCCCATGTCCCCCCCCCCAGATGGAGATCCCTCCATCTCCTTGCCTTTGGTTCTTCCCCAAAAGATATCATTGTAAATAAATACTAATAATTGTAAATACTAATAATTGTAAATACTAATAATTGTAAATACTAATAATTGTAAAATCCCAAGAGGCTCTTCCCTGCATCCCATAAGGAGCCCCATGCCACCTAGGCAGCGGTCCTTCCCCTCCCCCAAGTCTGTGGGCTCCAGCAGCTGGAAGGGAGGGAGTTCTCTGAATCCTGAAGCTCTCCACATTTGACAATACCTAGCTATCACCATTAACAGTTTATTTTAAATTCTCTTATCCCCAAAACTGTTGATCTAAAGATAAAAAAGAATTTATACAAAATACTCTGTATTATGAAAAGAAAGTTCAAAAGTTTATGCCAAGCTTCTAAAACAACATCCCAGAACTACAGGCAAAGGCAATGTAATTAATAGTGTTGCCTAGGTTGAGGCTACTGACACAAATTTTTCTGTATCACTCCCAAATTAAAAAAAGTTCCAAGGAATGGGAAGCAATTTGCTTATATGTGCTTCACTTTCTGTAGAGCAATTCTCCTTGAAATAAATAAGGAGAACATAAAACATCCAAATCACAACAGGCTCTGAATCATGCAAGTCTCTAAAGAGAATGCTCTGCACTCTAACAAAAAATTACATCAGGAAATCTGGCAAGACTCAGGTTTTGACTTGTACTTCTTTATGCCCTCTCCTTTCGTAAGTACTATCTTCACAAAGCATTATCTTCACAAAGTTCACTCAAATTAAACACCATCAAGTTATTACATAAATCACATGAAAAGAGCAAATACGGTTAATGCACTGGTGAATGCCTGTTACCCATGAAGGTAAACTTAAAAAGAACACATAATTATTCACGCCTACAGTATGAAAGCATCCCTGGTATGTTGTTTAAAAGACCCTGTATAAACTGAAGTCTACATCTTCCTTAATACTGAAACTAGGGCACTGGGAAAAATCTTAGTTGAACTGTTGTAACTTAAACAAGAGCCTCATTTATTTTTTAGATACACCCCACGACCAAACAGAGGCGACACATACTGAGCCAACTCAAAGCAGCCCATTGTGCAATGTAGACAGAGGTTCAGAGGAGTGTGTACAGGCCAAATTAAATCATTAACAGCAGTCCGGTGGGCGATCTATAAAAAAAATCAAATGTGAAGGCCATCTTAGGGCAAAGCTTTTTGACTTCCAAAAGTTATTTCAACTTTCGCCCCAAACCAGAAGCAGTATCTTTTGAATGTTGTACGTACCTCTGGACACGGATAATCTGTCTTGCAGCTTAAATACAAAGGTTCCTTGATCATTGTCAGACTTTGAAAGCTTCGACTCTTGCACATGGCATTTCAGAAAGCAACAGCAGATCAATGCATACCAAAATTACTGAGCCAATGAGCAGTTTTTATAAAGTATGTACTTTGCACTATTCCAGTGCAAGTGTGTATTCTACAGTCATTAGCAACGCATGTCTGACGGATGCAGCAGCCATAACACAAAGTAGCATTACACCTCTACTTGCAAGGTCTTTTGCACTTTGCATGATTTTGGCTCAGAGAAAAGCCAAGTGAAAAACATACAATTGGATATCTAATACAAAAGTTGAGATTACATTCACAATTCAGATAAGCACAGGATTTTGCTTGTAAATGTTTCAGCGCATGTGAATATTTGCGCCATGATATAATGCTCACTGTTGTAATTAGTAAAAAAAGACAAGGAATTTGAACTCCAATTCTATCATTATTCGTATCTTTAAGGTTAAACAGTAACTGTGATTATAACCATGAAATAGTCTTAAAAGGCTTTCAATGAAGAAATTCCATGGATTGGTACTGGTTGATAATGGAAGACAAGCTCTTGAAGCAAGTGAAAGATAAAAGGCCTCTATTAAGAAAAAGACCAAAGTAATCCCTTGTACAGTAGGCTATCTATTGTACCTTGATGGGAAAAGCTAGCAAAATAAGTATTAATGCTTACATAAAGCGCCTAATAGAAAAAAAAATTACTAAACAGTTAGTGAGCGCATATGCAAATACACGCCCGTACATTCCAGCACAGGTGTGAAGTTTATGGAAGCAATACCACGATTATGAGCAATGTCCACAGCCAGAGGCATTAACCTCTCCACCATTTTTCCTGCTCATTTGCAAAGTACAGATGACTATACCAAAATGGTAAGAAGAACATATGTAGTGTCTGAACCACATCAGTTAGTGTATTGAAAAGCAACCATGTCTTCCTCCAAGTAACTGTCCATAAACATACATTACACTGGTGTTCCAAAAGCAGTTTTTATTGCTGTTGGCAGGTCATCACGAGCCAGCACAACAATGCCTTTGTAGGCATATTTTACAAAGTCTGCATCAGCTGAGAAGTCCTGACCTATTCTAGCAAGTCTGACAAAAGTATGTTCGGAAGACGATCGAGCTGCTTACAGACCTTGAGAATAGAAACGTCGCTGGGAAAGCCAGAAATCCTGTTGGTGCCCCTAGGAGGGGGGAGTAGGGTTTTTTATTCACTTGTTTGTTTTAACGAGGGAGGTTGGTAACTTTTGATCTGGTGGATCTGATACAGGATAAAATCCAGTTGCTACTGGCTGTACTAAGGTTGATTACCCATGTTCGTTGTGCATTTTTAACTAGAAGTCTTTCCACCGATATTTACAACATACAAACATACGCACCAGGAATATTCAAAAGGAAGCAGCACACAGAAAAATCTTTCAGAGAAGTAGGCACGTTTCTGAGTGAACTCAAGCTTTCACCTGCCCTGACAGACTTTCAGGCATTTCTTGTTCAGCCTGTTGATGAAGAGGTAGCCTGGGTGTACCCTATTCATGGCAATAGAGTTGGCAGCACAAGCACTGAGGAATGTGGATTGTACTCTCAGCGGATTCCAACATGTTGATACAAGAATAAACAGATCTGTGCCAGACAAGGTATATGAAAACGCTGTGGCAATACAAGCATCAGCTGGAAATAGACTCTAGCATTTACCAAAAAATTCTGTGTTGTAGAACTTTCTTGCTATGAGATAACACGTTCTTCTCACAGATGGGCACTCAGAAAGCGCCAACCTTCTGTCTCTTCGGCTGCCTGCCAGATCTTCTCATTGACTCCATACAAGTAGCTCACACTGTCCTGGTACAGACATTTAGCATTTGTCTCCATCACCAGCTTCTGTTGGGTAAGGGTACTGCACAGTGCTTATATCTTCACGAAGACCTCACGTGGCACAACAGAAGTGAAACTGCAGAACTGAACAACTGAAGTCTATGCCAGATGTATTTGGGGGGGTAGGGAGGGGTGTTACCTCAGTCTACCTTTGGTCTGGCCTTTGGACTGAACACCTCTTGGTGCCTGCATTCCTAGACAGCGTTTTCCAGCTTAGTTCCATCTGAAATAAACTCAGTTAATGAGTTCTAAGACAGCTCCCGAGTACGAGAGAAAATGCGATGAGCAGAGATGATCAGGAGATTTGCTTCCAAAAAGCATCACTGATCTGAACTAAAATGGTCTGGCAGATGAAACCAGTGTGGCTTACAAATCAAATCCAAGGAGTGGCAAGATGTAAATGGTGCAGTGTCCTGGCACCTGGCACAAAGCTTTTCCCAAGCATGGGCTGACTTGAGAAAGAGAAAATTGTCTTCCAAGGAAGGCACAAGGACCACAACAAATCAGCAAGAGGGATGAATTTTACAATGTACATGGGAAGACTCAGCAGAGACCATAACACAGGACAACCTGGGATATCAGATCTCTAATAATTACAGTTATCATGTGAGTAAGTGTGTGTGCTCTGGCTAAACTGATTGATGGGAAATTAGTGAGAAAGCAGCCAGCACATTAATTCCTTATGCATACACGCCTCTGCTGGTCAAAATTGGTAGCATAATTTGAGCACAAACAGATACTGAGTATCTGATCACAGAACTGTCTTGCAGCATCCCCCAAGGCTAAGTGTCTTGAGGGCCCATCATTAAATAATAATCACAGCTCTGCAGAAGATATACTGAAGTCTGAAACTTTCCATCCATTTACAGCAAATGGCTCCCCAAAACAAAACAGATTTCTTTTGGGAAAGAAAAAAGAAAATCTAAAATATATGTAGAACCAATTACTTATTCATAAAACAGCTAACTAGAATGAAGTGGCTTAGAAAAGCAGTGAACTCACTCTCACAACAGAGAGTGAGAAGGAGCGGAGAGCTGGGGCCAGCCTCCTCTTTTTTGCTGTCTGCAAAGAAACTCGTATCTCATGACAAAAGCACCTCCTACAGAGTAATCAGCAGTACTAGCAACAACTTTGACTCGGAGTCTACAAACTTGTGTCTCCAATGGAGTGCATACATGGACAGTTAGTCAACGGTGGTAAGGAGGTTTCCCCCACAATACTATTTCTGAAAATGGTATTAGAAAACAGAAGGCAGTAAAGATCTACATTTTGTTTAAGGAAACTTCAGTATTCCAAAATGAAAGCCAAAACGCAGCCAGCTCTTTGCTTTCCTGGGATCACCACCGTTGAAAAGAATTGGGAAAATCTCATTTCAGAGCCTGAATTTCTGTACACGTGTTCTTTTACAAGAATAACATACTGACATTTCAGAGTTTGTATTTTAACTGAGCGATGCTGTATACATTTTATTAACCTTTTACAATCCAAAATGGTTTTGAACACCACTTTAAAGAATTAATTTTGATCCTTTAATGAAGATTTTCAAGCAAACTACAGAAAGAACTCTGTCTTCATAGGAATGCTTCAGAGTGCAAAGCTTGTTGCTCAAATATTTTAAGTATGTTAAATGTATTAAAATTACTAACTTCAGTAGTTCTTGACAGATCACAGTAAAAAAATTAACTGACTGTTCATACTATGTTGTAGTATGATGTCACCTGTTTTTATAAAGAAACATTTGAAGTATTTATGCATGTACTGTTTCTAACACAAGTCAAAACCTCTACATCTGATTTTTAAAACTGCTGATACATTTATACCCCTCTGAATAGACAGCAACAGCAAAATATCTTAACCTTGGAAACAGTGTCCAAGGTAAAAAAGGACTTGAAATGAAGGCTACTAACTTTGTGTGTGTGCACATGCAAGCTAACACTACAATTATGGCTGCAGTAATACAGACTTCAGGTTTAGAAGATGAAATCTAAACAAATTAATAGATCTAACTGCCATTGTACTTAATCAGTATAAAAGTTTTGTAGCTGCAAATTCTGTAAGTGTCATAACGCTATAAAAATGTCCATAGTGAGGGAAATCAAAAGGTCCACTTTTTTAACAGCTCTCACCAACAAGAACCATAAATACATCCTGGGCTCCTAGCTCTTGCAAGAAGAGAATGGGCACAGGTAGTACTTTTCACCAATACTCTTCCAGCCTCCAATTGTTTTCAACTAAAAAAAAGTTCCAGAGCTGGATGCAGTTTCTCTACAGGTATTCACCCTGAATATATTTCCTTTTTTGTGAACTTGTCCAGTCTCACCTTATAGTTGTTTAAACTTCTGGTATTCACAACATCTTTTGGCAAGGAGTTCCACAAATCTACTAACCATTGCAAGAGCTACCACTTTTTGTTTTGAGCCTGGCTCCTACCACCTTTATTTAATGCCTCAGTTTTTGCACTAAAGGAGAGAGGAAAAAAACCCCAATCTTTATCCCCTGCCCTCTCATGCTATGCATTATTCTTTAGACTATCCCAGCTTACATACTCCAGTTTCAACTCCTCTTCCCAAAGCTAATGAGATAGCAGAAAAGCATATAGTACTGAGTTTTCTTTTAGAACCTCTCACCCAGCGAAGTGTATGCACATTAAATATTTTGTCCCAAATCACATCAACTCTGTAACACTGAGCTTGGGTCTCTGAAATCCTAGTCCAGAAACAATATTCCTCTGTAAATTCCACTAATACATTAACCCTCTAAAGCAATCTAACACAGAAGTATGAAGACCAGTGTCTTTTTAAAGCTCCTGAAGCTAACAGAAGTCTTTCAAGTAAGTTTTACCAGTCTCTAGCCACAAATACAGGAAGATTAAGAAAGGAACTACCTTTTCCTATAGTCAAATAAAAGGTTAAAATTGGAAGTGTTGGGCTTTAGCTGTGGCAATGTTGGAGATACACTGCAGTTAAGTTACACAGTTAACTTATTATGTATACCAGACATCAATGAACTGTATACTAATGTTTTAAAGGCAGATAAACAGGTATCAGCACCTTGACAATTTTGCCCTGTAGCACTTTGACAAACCACACATTTGTCAAACACTCAAGCTCATCTCACTTCAAAAAGTAAGCTGCCTTCCCCCATTTTACACCTTTGCTTTCCCTCTTCTTCTCTCTGTACTTCCCAGGCATTCTACTCTGTATCCTCATCTCCAAATCCAGTAAGAATTTTTAAAAAACCACAAACCAAACCAATCCCCATCCACCCAAAAACCACAACCACCCACAACCAACCCTCAAAAGTAATTCAGACTAAGATATTTACAAGACAGAAGACAGCAGATCTCTCTGCACTACTATTCTCTTGTGTGAAAAGACAACACAAAACAGGTAAGCTGTTATATTTATGGTTTTTTGTGTTTATTCTTTGCATTTTCAGCATATGGTCAATTTTCCCCACCCCTGTAAAGTGGGGAAGGAAGATGCCTTACTGTACCTTCTTGTTGTTTTCAGAAGTGGGACTCAAAATGGTAAGTTCAGGCCTACTTGGTTTAGGCTTGGGAGATTCACAGGAGTTGATAAAATTCATGATGAATGGCTCCAAATGCTGACCTTTCTGAAATAAGATATGAATGACCTGTCACTTGCATAATTATAAAAGAAAAAAAACAAACCAACCCCTGAGTTTCCAAACAAATTTTGGCTAGCCTACAAGTTAGTAGCACACAAAATTAGTCATTGAAGTTAAAATGTTGGCAACCTGGAAGACTTACTCACCTCTTTCATCAGCTTTCCTGGAACAGATTTTATAATTTTACCTATAATTAGAAACAAACAAACAAATACTTTCTGTTATCACTGCCTGATCTTAAAGACATTTTGCTCTGCTACATTTTATGTACTCATTGTCTAGTACGTAATTTAAAAATATAATAGTTTTTAAAATCTGTATTTTTTTTTTAATTTGGCACAAAAAGCTATGAAAATAAAGTCTTCCACATATCTAGCTTATAACTTAATGCTTAACATTTTTCAAGAAAAGATACTTAAAATATGAAAAATGTACAGATGATTATCTGAATACTTTGGGGTGGGGTGGGGGGGTGGGGAAGCAAAGTACTCTAGATCTGCCTTTGTAATTTTTATAGAAGCTCAAACATAAATAGCTATATAGCACCATAACAGCAGTACTATATGACACCAGCATGGGCTCAATTTTCTGTATCTAAGTTCTTCATCCTTCATAAACATTTATCACAAAAGAATTCACAAAAACTGAGATTCTCCTCTTTCCCTGAAAAAATCGGCTAATCTGGAGAGATTCTGGAAGTATCCAGTCTTGAAATACTGGTGAGTAAAGTTTTACATATTGTACAGGCTACAGCTGTGGTCTTAAAAATCAGCTCTTCTGTCTTGTTAAGGCTATCAGGATACAGCATCATAACTTTGAATGCTGAAAAATGAAAGCGTCCAGGATTAGTTTTAAGCACTACATTTACAGTATTATTTTTCTTATCTACATGTGTCCTGGTTTCGGCTGAGATAAGAGTTAATTTTCTTTATAGTGGCTGGTATGGGGCTATGTTTTAACATGTCATTAAATTTGGAACTTATATCAGAAAGTAGGTACAGCGATCAAATGACAATAATAAAATCGCTTATTTCTCACAAAAAGCCCTACTGACATGCCAAGACTTGTTAAAACGATGTTTAGGGAAGTGAAGCATAGTCTCAGACATGAGATGCATTACAGTAAACACCATAATCATAAGCTTTGTTAACAACGTACAGTTGGATCTAGAGGCGAGGTCTGAAACAAAACAAAACCAAAATCTCATTCAATGACCTAGTAAGCACACTAAGAGAATGGCCACCCCAGCAGGTTCACACCATGACTGGGAGAAGCAGAAATGCAGTGGCACAGTTCAGACATGGCTTTCCTGGACCACACTGGTGCCAGAACCACAAGTGCTACAATATACAAAGACAGAACGACCATGAAGTTGACCTTGCCAGCTCAAGCCCACTATCCTGAGACAGCTACGTTGCAGCCAAGCTGTAAAGTCACACTGCAATCTACTTTTTGGATTTATTATCAACTGTTACATTAGACATCAAGAATTTCTCAACTTCTCAATTTCCATTTGGCCTGCCTACATCACACACGCCACTGCCTCAGATTCTATTAAGTAGTTCGTGTTAAAAGAGATCTTAACACTGGTTAATACTAAAAATATTAAATATTGCCATTTTCAGATTAAAATAAACAGACTTCAATCAACTAACACCCAAAGGTAGTTTATATTAAGAAATTGTTTATACCATCACACCTGTAAACAATGACTGACTTGTGCAGATTTGACTCGTGACAATACCGTAAGTTGTCTTGAACTATGAAATTTGCTAGAGAAATCTTATCACATTGCTTGCTGACATAAAGATTCAAAAGCAACCATTCAAACACTTTTTTCCATAATCTCAAAACACCCTTTTTCTTCAAGGAAAAAGTATCAGTGTATCTTGCTTGCTGAGCTAAAATTTTAAGGGCTGTGAAGGAGCAGAGTTCTTATTTCCCACCTACATACCCTCACACAAGAGTTATCTATTCATAACTACTATCATTCAATCACAGTAGCTACACTATTACTATTTGCCAGCATAAACAACTGGCATATTACATACCAAGATTCACATCAGGCAACATTTTGTCAAGAAACTGAGTCTCTCCTCCATTAGGGGACAGGAAGTCAGCTAAAAGCTGGCTGTTACTTAGTTCTGGATGTTGCAGAAGTTTCTTTGAGACAGAAGGAAAGAAAGAAGTATAAGTACTTTAAAACTAATCTTTAAAAAACAGTTTCTCTATAGCAAAAAGAGATATTCAAAAAGCATTATATTACCATAGATATTGTCATTTGCAAAAGATTTCTGTTTTCAGTCAATTGAAACTTCAACAAGTTTTATTTGCCCACTTCAGTCCTTTCTATAACCCAAGTTACTTGGAAACAAACAAACAAAATAGCAGACATTCTTTTATTAATTTTATATTATTGGTTTTAGAATATTCTTTGCTCCAAAAGTTTGTTTGATACCTGCAGATATTCCTGAAACTCCTCTCTCTTGGATTTTAAGAACTCGTAGTTCTTGGGACCAATGATTCTCTTTGAGGGAAGCTGAGCATCAGGAAACGTACCTAGTAAAGATATCAAGGAGATTCAATTATTCTTGTAATGCAGCAAACATTGGTTTCATTATTTTAAATTTCAGCTGAGTACTGAATGATAATCACAGCAGTGGGAAAGTGGCTTTCCAAATAATGGAGAACATACCGTGAAATTCCGTTAGCTTCGACTCAAGCACATAAAATTCAAGATACCTCCTGTAGACAGACCAGTGTTCAGGTTCATGCCCAACTAGAGGGAAAAAAAAACCCAAACCAACATTAAAAATAAACCAGGTTTTATGCCACTTGAGAGATTAATTAAGCAACAGCAAACGTATGTTGGATTATTATAGGAAGAACCTCAATGATATTAGTACCCCATATTGCCATAACAAAAAAAAAATCCCAGCCAGGCAACTTAAGTGTCAAATTAAAATGCATACCTGGTAGACAGACATGGTACTAGCACAGAAATTATCCTCTCATTAGGGGATGCCTAAAATCTAAACAACAGAGTGCTGCATAACTTCAAAATTTATCAGAGTTGACTATGTTAGATCTATTTTCAAACTTTTAACCAAATGATTTACAGAAATACTACTTGCTGAATACAGTCCTCTGCACCATCAGCTTGAATCCTGATCATTCTTCCTCCTGGAAGAGATCACTAAATAACTCTTAAACACTTCCTGCTTATTGTGGAAGTATTGGTTTCACTAACACAAATCTATGCAGCCCCAGGATGATGCTGTTTTCCTCACTCAATATGGATGTATTGCTATCTAGATACTGATAAACTATCTGCAAGCCAGGATGGTTCCTAATAAGCAAAACATTTTAATCTCCTAAGAACTATATTTTAAGATTATATAAAAAGTTATTTATTGTTCATTATTCCAAAGTTCAGAGTGGGTGATAGAAAAATATGCCAAGTGTTTATTAATATGAATCATAGGATCAGTATTTTTGGAAAAAGAAAACCTCGCACCTTGGCATGAAGTCTAAATGGAACTGATTCGTGCTGAGGAGTCAGTTCTCAACTTGTCAATACTAAATGTGATCATTTCGCTCTCAAACACATTTCCTCAGAATTTTCAAGTCATTGTTTCAAAATTAGAAGAACATGTATGCAAAATACACTGCAACAGCCATCAGAGTACAGCACAGTAGAATATTTTGAGATCATTTTTAAATGACATTTTATTTATCCACAACACTGCATACCTGCCCTTCTATCATTTCTCTCTACATCAATGCAGAACACAGGAATTCTCTCCTTTCTGTCTTTTCTTTCCAAGGAGGGATCGTCAAAAAAGTCTACATATGGGATGCTAATTTTCCATGCGGCAAGGTTGCGGGGTGTATTTGGGGTACTAACAGCCTCCTCAGGAGAATCATCTTCCATCACCATAACGCCTTCTTCAATCTGTAAAGATTCAAACATCAAGATCTACAGTTCTATTTTAATTGGTTCAGTCTACCTTTGCAAAATTTATATACGATAATGAAACATAAATCAAGTCTTTAAGTATGTGTCACTAAGTAATAAAAAAAAACAAAAAACCCATTCCATTAATAGAGTTTTCATGTAGATGAATTTCTATTTTTAGATCCACTGCAAATTAATTTGAAGTTAGCAACTTTTAGTGAGAACTGGAAGTTTTTATAACATTATCAAGTTCCATATCTGACACTTCGGGGGAATGGGGGGGAGAAGGAGGGAGTGTAGAAGTACTAGAGGAGACAGCTGGAAGAATGCCTTAGACAGGACTGAATGCTACAGGAACCAGCTTGGGTCCAGCAGATTTAGCTGCACTGCATTTTCCAGCATACTAGGACCCAAATTGAAGACTTGAGCTTACTAGGTCAGGCCAACAAGCTATCTAAACACAAGAGACAGAAGCCAACAGTGCACCAAGCTAGCAGGTCTCGCACCCCAACAGCTGAGTGCAACAGAGTACGTTGTGGACACATGAACCTGACTTGCTCTGCAAGGAGCAACACAACCACAATTGGGATTGATTCCTGCAGCCCAGAGCTCTTTGTATTTTCACAAGCATAGGCAAGCAGGTGAAAAAAAGAGTAGTCCTGTTTCCTTATAAAACTGGAATTGTTTGAATCTAATTTAGCCTGCTGCCAGGCTGCAAGGGCTTCTAAAACATCTCAACCCTGCGAGGAGGCAGGCACTGCCTGATGAGGAGCAACACCAAAGCCCATCGTCCTGCTCCAGCCTGTGCGGGCCACAGCAGCAGTCAGCACCACAATTTACAGAGCTACTATGTCGAGATAGGTTAGAGTTAAGCGACAATTCAAAAGTACATTATTTCAGTAAGTCTCACATAGAGACTCAAGAGTACTGCCACTTGTTAAAGTTAAAATAGGAGATTTTAACATACGAATTACAACATGTGAAACTACAGCCAACTGGAAAGCATGAATCCCACTTTCAAGTTCTTTTCCCTTAGCTTCATAATTTAAAGCCAAATTTCCCTCAAAGGCCAAGCCTAGGTGGCTTAACAAGTTTTGCCTGTACTGGGATAATCAAATTAATGCTTTAAGGCAATACAGCATCCCTGAAATAATTTGGGCTGTGTCTGCACTACAATATTCACATGAACATGACTCAACTGCAGCTGAAGCATATATGGTTCAACACCCATGAGCAATCTTTGTTCAGTTTTGTTTTGCCTTTGCATAATACTGAAACAATCCTTAAACTGGCTACAGCGTGGACCATTGTCTGCCAAAACAGATCTCCATAAGTCCACTAACTGAATCTCTGCTTTTCAAAACACACTTCTGCTTCCACTTACCTGATTTATTTGATAAAAAGAGAAACTGTGATGGGCAAAGAGCAGTCTCAGTTGCCGCTGTGCAGAGACCACACTCAGCTAAGGTGGTTCACAATTTGAGAGCTGAATTGCAGGCTGTGCTCTTTCACAAAGCAAACAAAAATAACCCCAGCCTGGAATGAACAACTAGGGCTCACAAACTGCAGGATGAACTTACACCAAAGAACAGAATAAATAGGACAGATGCTCTCTGAACCGCAACAACAGGGTTGTCAGGTAGCTTTACATCTATAAAGTCTTCTGTATGAGGTCTTACCCTCATTTTCCCCCTTCCCCAGGTTTTACACAGTTGTCACCACTGGACAGAAACAGCAGAACAATGTTTCAGGATAGCAACTCCAAGTCAACACCACCTGAGTTTCTGCAGCTGGGGCAAGCAGGAACTGGGTGCAATTTGCACTCACTCCCTCACCCTGTGAGGGCTGAGCTATCAGCTGCCAAAATTAAGACTTTATAATCTGTCCTGACTAAATGTGTATATTTGCATTAGCACTAAATAACCGATCTCCACAAGGACCTCCTTGCAAAAATGCAAGGCCATTCTAGAAACACTCAGGCTTACCTGATTCTGTAATTTTTTACTAAACTGAATGCTTAGGCTACGGACTTGATCAGAACTCAACTCTTGCCTACGTTTTCTGATGCCTTCTCTTTAATTTACCACTACTTGCAGCTCTCATCTCCCACCATTTATCCTATCAGTTGATACAGTGACTACACTCCCAGCACTGCCCAGCATTAGCATAAGGGCTTAGAGCAGGCAGGGGACAGTAATTTTTAAAGTGCTCTTTAAGGTGGCCATAACCTCCCTGCCGGCCTTCTTCACTCAGCCCTTCCAAGGTTGTATTGAATCATCAGCAAAGTTTCACAGGCTCATAACTTCTTTTCACCAGACCCCTCACCTGATTTCTAGCCTGGTTTTGGTAATAATCCTATGTAAATTTACAGGCTTTTCCACTACGACAACCACAGCACCTACATTAACTGTAAGCCAGGAAGCAGGAATTTCTGGGGTTTTTAATCCTCTTTCTAAACAGATTACCAGCCTAGAATAGTTATAGGTTGCCTCAGTCTCCTTCTATTTGTTTTACCCAACAAAGCTGCAAATTCAGTCTTCTGGCTGCCTTGGGAACAATACCTGTGCTTTAATATGCAGAATATCTTTTGCTATATTTAAAATTTAGCTGACAAAGACTGAGTGTGGTTTCATGGAATTACTATTATCACGTTAGCAGCTTACAAAGCTGCTGTCCAGAGCCATCACATATTTCTATCCCTACATTACTTCCTTAGATTAAATGGATGTTTCTTATAGGCTTTAACTGCAACCAACATGACTTTGTCCAAAAAAAAGGCAAAGACATTGTTTGGTTTCTGTCACAATGCACAGAACTCCATTTCACTGCCATTCTTTACCTTATATTTACCTTGAATCCATCAAGCTTACATTAACACCAATGAGTTAAATACCTAATCAGGATCTGTGTAGGAGGAAGTAACTCCCATATCCTCTGTATATAAGCTAATCAAAAAGTTGCTAAGTCTGCACTGCCACCATCTTACAATTATACTGTCATTTCCCAGATCATGTTTTTCTTGTCCCAGAGAGCTCTTCCTCTGACCCTGTGATATCTGCTAGGAAACTGCACCTCAGCACTTACTCAGACATTATTAGTGTTGAACTCCGTATGTTCAGTATTCACTCATTCATTCAGTATTCAAGTGAAGTCACAGCTCTGTCCAGCTATTCGGATGCACAGTAACCTTACAACAGTTCAGTGTTTTCTTTTCCCATTTCTTACCATCCACACTTACCAAGTGACAGGACTTAGGTATTTCTCAAACTTTGTCTAAGGTGGTTTTAGTAAAAATGTAGTATCCTCCCTTTATTTAATGAAGGGATTTGAGACAATGCTGCACTTAAAACTTTCCATTCTTGCATAAGCTAAAACCATTCTGTCCATTTGAAAACCTTCTTTAGTAAGGATTAGACTCTATATTGTCTCTCTTACTGAATTCAGCAACTTTTCACAAGTATCTTCTTGTGCTCTGGCACGAACACATGTTCCTTCTCTGAGCTCTGCTGCTTCAATTATGCTTATAGTAATTCCTCTACTACAGGGGAATTATACTTCCACACCCTTTGGCTAGCAGCATCTATGACAGCAATGCTGCAGAATTAACCCATTTTCATTAGAATCTCGCCTCAAAGAGAGAGAAGTTACCACAACAAGGACTTAACTGTCCAAGAAATTAATTGCAACAGTTCTGCCCCCTTAAAGACATGACATATGCAGATTTAGCCTCCACAGAAAATTGTCTTTTTTTCTCCTCTGAAAGAAAAAAAAACAAAACCAAAACACCTATCTAGAGTTCTAAGTTGCTGAGTCCTTCCCACCCTCTTCTGAAAGCAATTCTGAACAAGATGAATAATATAAACTCATATTTGCACTTGTATCTTCAGGCTGTGGAAAATGAGCTAGCAGTTTATCAAGGTGATAAATGCTTAAACGTTTTGTTTGTTAGGAACAGGTACAAAAGGTTGAATTGGCAGACACACTGTAAAAAATCCATGACTGCCAATAGCTTCTGACCAATTCCCTCCTCTTCCCCTTTAAAAATTTTCCATTTGTCCCCCAACTGTGCTTCAGATACCAATGTCCCATGCAATAATTCTACCATTGGCTATATTCATTGCTGTTTAGCATGAAAGAAAAACACTAGTTGAGGGAGACACCCAAGACAAATGAGAAAGGACCTACTGCGTCATGATCTTTAGAGAAAATGCTGCATCACAGACCAACTTGACCGCAATTTCTCCACTACCTTATCTACGGTTTTAAGGTCTTATGGCGAGCTTCAGATGAAAAGCCATGCATTGCGGTCCTATGCATACCTTATTATCCAGAATTATAAAATGGCATGGTAAGTTTTTAGAGAAAAATTCATTGCTTACAAAAATGTCTGACACCGCTACTTTTAGCTTTTCTGTGTACCAAAGGAATAAGCTCAGAGGCACACTAACTGGGGATGTGGCCTTGGCTTGTGAACGAATACAGAGAAAACAAGGCAACTTAATCAGAAGCCAGCACATGGAAATCCTGGAGTGAAGTAAGACAGCAGAAAAGGCAGAAACTTAACATTTTCAAATAAGGAAAGAAAAAAAACCCACCACCACCAAAGACTTAAAGACAAATTTAAAGCTTTTACTCACAAAATCATCCTCTTCATTTAAGTTATAGTTAGGCAACATAGCGCCCTCCATTGCAGAACTCTTGAATACACCTTTTATTTTGTTGCCTATTCTGCTGATTCCAAATGATTCTCCTCTCTTCTGTGTGGTCCTAGGATTACAAAAGCCAGAGTTCACAACACAAGGCATATTATTACACAGCGGCTCAATAGGCTGTTGCACATCATTTGCAGATAAGAGAAACAACTCTATAAACAAGTAGCCAATATATTTACAATTCCACTTAAATTGAAATTCATTTATGGCAAATTTGTTTTCTGATCGATCAGCAAAATTTCTTGACTACACTTTTAAGAGATATGAGATTCCCATAGGCTTAACCACGGCAAACATTAACGCTCTTATAATAGTATCCCAGTAATGAAGGACATAAAATAAACAATTAACTATGCAAACCAATTTTGTTTTGGCAGCAGAAAGTGTTGTATTGCTACAGGCATGCACAACAAGAAGGTCACTAACTCTGTCCTTTTCCAGGTACTCATATTTAAATATTTATCCACTCTTGCCAAGTACTGTAAATGGTGTCGTTAGATGCATTTTTTTTATATAAACATCCCAGAATTTTACAAGCATGTATGAGTCAAGATACACCTCTACTTTTACGCATTAGGGACAGACAAAGGAATGTGCAAGGAGCAAGACTGAGCATGAGAGAAAACAGATGCAACTGAAGAATCTCGGCTTGAAGAGCCAGTCTGGCTGAAAGACGAAGTCTTGACACTTACGACAAAGCATCCAAAAAGCAACAGGGTATGAAAAAAGAAAGATAATTGGGCAGGAAGCACACTCCTTACCGAGATAACAGATTTTATAGCATTCTTATGCCCTTACACAAGACTTGACACCAAAGATTATTTCTTACATAGAAATGCCAGTAATTCTGGAAAGAAAAATGTTTCTGTTGAATATGGAATCAGCGTAAGGTTACTTATGGTGATTCAATGAAAACAGTTGAAAGGCCAGTTAAAAATCAATGCAGTGAACTGCAGAATCAAAGACTCAAAAGAATTTTTTAGATTACTGAGATTAAAAGCACAATTAGTAATTTAGAGGACCAAAAAATATCCTAAATGTTTCTTTTTCCTTTAAAACAAAAATTAACTACTGAACAGCAGTACCAACAGAACAGCAGAGACCAGCAGGTAAAGCATCTTCATCGCCCAAAAAAGCACGTTGACAATATCAACTGCTGACTCAAAACATGCATGCGTGTGCTACTAACGATCTTCCTGTTTATAATTTTACCCAGACTGTGTACGTGACTAAAACTGCATAAATAATCCACTGTTTTTCCAAATCTTTTGCTTTTTCTATCTCATATTATTATCAACTCCAAAGCAGACAGGCACCATCTATCTTACTTATATCTGCTAACCAAAGATGAAGTTGCTTGGCTGTTTGTAGTCTAAATCCATGTCTAAAAAATTTTACTCAATTTTTAAACAATTTATTCCATATGTTATTGTGCTGAAGTGAACTTTTTCACATTGGGGACATACCTGAATTTTGTTCAAGAGCTTAATCACTGGGCTAGCAAAATATAAACCTTATTCAGACAAAACTAGACAGTTTTTCTAGAAGGGTAATAATTTAGACCTCCAACTTGACTCTTGAAGAGGTGTTCACCATTCCTATGAAAACTTGTGCAATTCTCAATGTTTTGAACAAAAACATTAACTCACACAAGCTCAGAGATTTGGTAAGAGTACTCCAGGCTCAGATCAGTTCTTTCCCACACTGATCATGCTCCAGCTGAAAGCAGAATACAGCTTTACCTGGAACTGCAGTACAAAGCTGTATGGAGCCAGGACTCAACCTGATAGCTAGGAACCATCCCTTCCTGCCCCAAGGCTGTGCCCACAGATCACGCCTAATCAACACAGAGCAATCACTAAACTGGAACAAGTATAAAGTGACAAACTAGGATGGAATCTCTTCACAGGAAGAGACACAAATTCAGAACAAACACTGGTGAGTCAGAGAGTACACAGAGATATGGAGGACAATGCATGGACAGAACTTAGGACTGGTTTGGCAAAAATCCTTGAGCAGACACGCAGAGCACAAACCAGATTAGATGAGCATGGAGAAAAGTCTGGGTATGTTAGCAGAGCCTGGCAGACAACAGGATGATCAATCTTTTGAGGATGCTGAGCAAGAAAAAAAAAATTTAAAAACCCAAAACCAAACAGGTATCAGGATGAAAATCTAATAGATTCTGGTTAAGCAGAAATAGGAGAAAGAACTTGAGGCTAGGTGGAAGGGAAGAGATGGGGCTAGGATATGGTTAGGTTCAATGCACAGGGGAAGAAAGAGGAGAGGAGGTGGCCAGTTTAGAATAGAGACCAAGTCTTTGAAGACCTGTGAACTCTGCTACTGTCAACAAATATATATGCAAAGCTCGTTGGGAAAAGTATCCCACTCCCTCTAGTGCTGATCCACGTAACGGCATTATTAGACCATCATTCTATAGTTGCTTTCTTGACAGGGCCCTGAGCGGAAAGTCTACAGGTTCCAACATTTCTGATGAATGATGTGACAACAAGAGGTTTGAATACATTTTTCTTTTTTTTTTTTTTAAAAAAGCTCCAGAAGTCACACATGCATAACATTAAAATATTACAATTGTTGTTCACTCTATAGCTGGGAATTGCAGACCAAGGATTGCATTAGTGCCACTGCGCACTGTGGCTCTTTAATCGTGGATGGTTGCAAAATAATTTTCCCACAGGATCCCTGCCTCATTCAGCACACTGAACAGATCTTCGCAAGTGATCAGCCAGGACCATGCAGCTGAAGAATGCTATTGTGAACCTCCGCGGGGAAAGAAGTACCAGAGAAGTCGTATGTATCAGAAAAGCTATATATTTACATGCACGTGAAGTCAGAATACCATTTTCTTTTGGCTGACCAAACCCCCTACACCCAACTGGGAGAAAAGCTGAGCTCATAGAGCTGTGCACCTCAAAATCAATGAACTGCACTTATATGTCAAGTACTTCTTATTGCTCAACACTCTAGCAAGTTATAACTCAATACACTGAACTGACACATAAAAGATAAAGAGTGTCTATGTACCTTGATTCCTAACCTGTAAAATGAAGTTGATAATGTTCCCTCAAGACTCAGGAATGGTATGAGTAATATATGAAATACTCATGCTCTGACAAATTCTAAGGAAAAGCCCATAACAAAAAAATTGCTTTCTGAGTTTGGATAGCATGTATTTAAAGAGGAACAAATAATGAGAAAACAAACCATTGAACAGCTATTAAGGCATTAATGAGTAACCACAGACTACCTACAGCAAATTATAAAAAATAGCATATGTTGTAATCAAACCTATAACAGTCACGAGAAAAGCTGCGGAGAGAACTAACGTGGGGAACTGCTGGTTTTGAGTGCTTGATAATATTCATAAAATGGTTATATTTTCATGCAATGTTAGGCAATGATCATCCTGGACACAGCTGTGCAAGATAAAACAAGCAGTTAAGTGGATAAAACCTCAAACAGGATCTGGAAATGTGACATGGAATAAAGGAAATTTTGGAGCAGCTAGCAGTCACAGCCCCCCCCCCAAAAAGCTTCAGGTTATGCAAATATATTTCAAAACTAATAACAACAGACAAATTGTTAACAGCAAACAATATTAATATATTGCAAACTTGTGAAATTAGTCATTAAGCAATTTCTAAACACTTGTGAAGATGACATGGGAAGTAAAGCTTATTGTGGGGAGAAATGCAGTTTAGTCCAGAGAAGACATTCACATTTTTACAAATAAAATGGACAGTTAATTGCTGTTATAAAGGCTGTGTGATGCAGTCATGATAGATGCAGCGTAACTAATACACAACATTTATTGAGCGTTAGACAGACTTACCGGAAGTCATCCAAACTCAGGCTACTTCTGCAACAACAGGCACATAAATTACCTCAGAGCCCAGGAGAAAATAATGTTAAAAGAAAAAAAAAAAAGGCAAACCAAATTTGGCAGACCTATCCCAACAAAACTGAACATGCTTCGACCATCACTACAGATTAATAAAAAATGTGGTACAATTAGGAGTTCCTGACCTAAAATCCTAAGAAAGTGAAATGTGAACAGTACCTGCACATTTCATGACCACAATCTTGGCCTTTGAATTTAAGACCTCAGTTATTGAAACTTTCAGGTCTTCACTGACATTCAACACAAGCAGCTACCAGTTTATAGAGAACGGCTTTCATTCTCAAAGTTACCTGTAGTGCCAAACAGGCAGATAACTTTTTCTATAACCTATGTTCAGAAGTCATGTAGGAATCTAGCTCATTTGGCCAATACAAAGAAAAGGCTGTGGACTTACTCTATGCAATAACACCACCTCCTACCCCTCCTCCCCATTAAGAAATAGTAAAAAACACTATTAAAATATCTTTATTTGTTTATTTCACAGATTTTAAGAACTGTCATGTATTTTTGACATTCTACATAACCTGGTACATGGAACCAACGCCTCAGCCATCAACTCAGTAATTCGAACCGAGATGTTTAAATGGATTGCCTATAAACACAGTCACCGCATACATGATTTTAATTCACTGGAGCTACTGAATTCTGGACAAAATTATATGGGATTAAAATATTTGAATTTTAGCTTTTATTTTACAAGACGAACTAATTCTAAGGCATATTACACTGTCTTTAAGTCATGTTAACTGTGAAACTGGAAACATAACCTATCAAGTTGGAACTGATGGTGACAAACAATTACATTGCACACAACTGTTTACAGACTTTATTCTGTGGGTTTTACTCCTAACCACTCCCCAGAATTGTTTATATCTTTTCTACTTGGTCCTTTACTGGAAAAATGTTTTAATTTTATTGTTATCCCAATGATGAGAAATCAGGATGTGTCTATTTCTATATGTGGTCACGGTCTGTAGAAAATCAAGGCAGATATACAGCTACCCAGAAATGTGAGAGTTTATATCACATAATGGCTTTTCTTTTTTTGTTAGACTTCCAACACAGAATACCTTTAAGTAACATAGTAATGTATTATAAATACATAAATATGAGAGAGGGAAGAGGGAATTCTTGTCCTCTCTTCCACACACCCAAAATTAAGTCGCCAGAATTGGAACTTAAAACATCAGTTTTCACTGGCCACACACATTAAACATTAGGTGGAAAATATCAGTTAGAGTTAAACTGTTGACAACCACAGCTAGTTATCAAGTTATCAGAATATCCTCAATGTGACTTCTTTACACTCCAGAAATACTTGGGACTTCTCATCTATTATCTTAGCAGTTTTCATTTGTCCTGTCTGTACACAAAAAGCTATAATTATTTTGTACAGTTCAAAGAAGTGATTCAAACCAGAAATTACACAGATAGTCACTTCTTCCTACTTTCCCACTTGTATTTTCTAGAAACTGCTCTATAATTTTCTTCTCTTACAATAAGTGAAATCTTTCAACACATTACCCACATGTACATTCCACTGGGGTTTCATATCTACTACTTGATCTGACTTTTTAACCAGCAGCATCTATGCAATACACACACAGTACCCCTAGCAAAGCATCAAAGATATGGAAAACAAAACTCATCTCTTTGCATATAATTTCTCTCAACTGGAACTAATGCTAGAATAGGGAAGAGAAGGCAGGACAAGGTATGTGCATATGGATAACATCTGGAATAATTCCATAAGTAACCTTTTTAAAATTTT
Organism: Ciconia boyciana; assembly: GCF_034638445.1. Lineage (NCBI taxonomy): Eukaryota > Metazoa > Chordata > Aves > Ciconiiformes > Ciconiidae > Ciconia > Ciconia boyciana. The sequence continues at coordinate 40,507,433 of NC_132936.1, forward strand.
TTTTTGTAATTTTCTTTTCCTTGGCAGTGAGGGTCTGTACCAGATTCTGCAGAAACTCCAAAGCAACAGGCAAACTACTTGCAGATAGGACCTCAGACAGGACCTCTGTTTCATGGAAATAATCAATAAGGCACCACTTCAGGAACATACAGTATCTCATATCATAAACCAGCATATATACTCAGGACATTCAAATTGGTCTAAAACATAAAACAGATACATTTTCAGTAAGGCTATGGATGCTGTTTGAACTCCAGGGGAATATGTTGTAACAGTCCCTAAACAAGATTTGCTTACTTTGTAGCCAGAGATGTATTTCAAAAACTCCAGGTAGAGACTGCCTGTAATTTCACCCTTTCTGTTTTCAAAAGCAAAGCACCAAGGAGGCGACCTAAATGTTTTCACACTTTAACTAGATTTAAGAAGTGTATGACAGGATACTTTCAACCCTTGACATGAATAATTTAGGGAAAGATAGCAGAAGGCAGATATAAAGGTCTGGATGAAACCCTGTAGCCATCTTTGACAGAAGCTGGAGTGTGTTTTAAGGTCACCATTCCTAGTGGAGTATCACATAGGGGAGAAACGCAGTTTGGTCTAGCTGCCTTCCATGCCTCTTTGCTAAGAAACAGAAGCTTGTCAGCACCAATCTGACAAAGCACTACACCAAAGCTTGAGTCCTGGATCTACAAGAACTATAAAGACTACATAATAGATGTCACCAATGGAGATGTATTAAAGAGAACGATCATGCAGTTTTTGAAGAATGTTAGCAGGGGAGAAAGGGATCTCAGAATAATACACCTCACAGTAGGCTGCAAATCAAGAGGGCTGCTGCTAGGTGTATCTCTAATGAAAGCAGAAAAAGTTAAATAAATTGCTGTCACTCCTCTAGAAGAGTAATCTAAGATGATAAACAATAGCCTTTTCTACAGTATTGTGGATCTTATTTCATACCAAGAAAGAAAACCTACCCAAATTAAAGACTGTCTCATTGAAGTTTTCCTTCTTTTGGCTAGACCGTAAGAGCAATTCAGTTGGGCTAGTCTATGACTGAGCCATCCAGCATAAAATGAAAGACAAGAAATGATAAGACCTCAAGCTTATTCAACCCATCCCCACAGTGGAAGATCACCCATCCATACCACAGGAGATGCTCTTCTCCTTCTCCACAGGCCCTAAGGGGCCTGAAGGTGGTCTGTAAGTATACAGCCCAAGCCTAGAAACAAGGCTTCTGATGCTACATTTCTGCAATGAATGGGAAGAGTTGGGGGAGAGAAAACACATTTGACCTAGGAGAAATGGCAAATCCTCCTTGTCACAACAAGAGGAGATTCCCATTGCATGAACAGGTTGGTTAGACGCAGGGTACACTGTACCTATCCCTGTAAGACCTGAAATCCAAGAAGACCCAGCTTTGCACCAACAAAATGGTATTTACATATACACTCAATTAAATCACCACTTTATTTCCACTTTATCTTATTCTCACTGTACATTTATTTTTCCCTTCCCCCTTCCCAAATGTTGAGGTCTAAATCACTTTTTAAATTCTTTAACATAAAACACTTCAAAGCGAAGAGACTTCTTGTATAATATTGCCTGCTCCTTCAGTATGTGATTTGTCCACTTAAAAAAAAAGTAGAGCTAAAATTTAGTCAAATTAGTATCAGGCAGTAGCAAAATTCCTATGGTTTAATATTTTCACACTTTTAACTAAAAAAAAAAAAAAAAAAAAAAAAGAAAAACACTTAAAGATTCTACCATACCTACCTGTTAAACTTTGAATTGCGTGTTGGTGACTCTGCTCCTCTTAAAAGGTGTCTGAAGTACTGCAACAGACAAATAAGGTATCAAAGAAAAGACTGGGTTAACTGAGGTAAGGGCTACTATGCAATGACATTGCAGAATTCAGGAAACAAGAACAGAAGTAAAAGGTAAGCTGCCCATAACCTAGCAGTTAGAATACTCACTGGGAAAGGGACAGACCAAATTTGCAATACATGCTCCCAAGACTACTTATTTTGCTTTACATAGTCTTGGGATTAATAAAACAAAAACTAAACCAGAAATAAAACTAAAATTAAGCACCAAAATCCATGTCTCCTCCTCGTTAAAAATCAAGCATTTGAAGCTTTATAGCTATTATGGGAAAGATGACCATCAATACCATTTTTGAGAAATACACTTTATTAAGAATAACACCAAGTAAGGTAAGTACCCATTCCCAGGACAAGTCAGTATATTCTCCCCCAAATAAATGTGAGAATCTTAACATGCAACCTGATTTACACACACAACCTCTAAAAGGGACAAGAATTCAGACTCACCCCTGCATTTAAAGTGTTTCCTATTAGAAGGCTTTAGGCAGCTGCTGGCCCAGTATGGGGATTTTTTTTTAATATCATCAAATAAATAGATTCTTAAAAGTGTTCTATGTCTATCACACAGATTACTTTTGCATCAAATTTGCAATCATAAAAGAAGGGGTGGAGAGGATTTTATAATAGCAGTGATATACACACATTGTTACATCAAAAAATGAAGAGATTTATTCTTATTCTGTTGACGTTGTGCTGAACTAGAGTAAATTCAGTTCTCTTCCTGAGATTGGTCCCAGCTCTGGCACGCTAACTAAAGTGGAAAGTGGAGACATATTTTTCAGTTCCACATGCACATGACTGTTGTAAATACAGTATCCTAAAAAAAAAAACAAACACCAACAAAACAATCTTGCTTTAAGACTACTCTTCAAATCTTTCACACTTACCTCATCACTGTGACAGAACATAGGAGTAAAAACGTTCTCAAGTAGAGAAAGTACATGCTCATAAGCTTCAAAAAGACACCTCATAGTTTGAAGTTTCACAACATCCACATATGGACCTTCAGCAACTATAAAAAAAAATTGTAAATATAAATATATATATATATGGGCATATAAAGTTTGGGTTTTTTCTGGTCTGAGTTTGTGATTGTTTTGCAAGCTAAACAGAAATAAACCAACAAAATAAGGCTTAAGCACAATATAGCAAGGGGGTAACAATTTTTAAAACTATGACAAAAGTAAAGATTGATCATATTTAGATGAATTAGTCTTCACTTTATTACAGAATGTTGTTTAAATTCCAGTGTAAGTTATTCCTTTCAAATTCAGACTTACTTCTTTGAATCTCTTCCACAATAAAAGGGTCAAATCTAATTTTGTCAATGCTTTCATCCAAACAATAAGTTTTGTAAATTTTCTGTACTTCCTCATGAAGAGACATCTTTTCAGTATCGGATAGTTCTGGTCGCAAAATTCGGTCATTGAATTCCTCTGACAAGTAAAGGAAAGAAAATGGAGTTGTTGATCCACTTGGCTAACAAATAGCATCTTGAAGCAACCTATAGCATCAACTCATTTTCCAGCAGATATAGTAATTTGTAAAACTTTAAGATGAATAGAAACAGAAGACATCTCAAAATCTCAGGTAATAACATAGCTGCCTTCTTATTAACTATTAGTCCAGATTTGTTCATAAAATTATTACTAAAAATATATTGCAATTAAAACTAATTATTCCTTATCACAGTAAGGATAAATCCATGAAGTTTTTCCTGGCAGAAGAATGAATCAGAAGAATGAATTTTTTCTTCCTAATTTCCAAATTACAAATTGTAGTTTTCTTTTAGCATGATTTTGAGTTCATGCTAGACACATACAGAGCCCCAACAGCCCTTTATACCAGTCATCTGCCTATTCTGGTGCTATTTCATTCCTAAGACACAACCCATCATAGTATTTTCAATTGTATCTTTAATATCAGACTAACTTAAGAATGAACTTCCCCTGACAAAATAAAAATTCTATCCAACACAATTATTGTGCAATCCTACTTGATTTAATGGACCATCCCATTAATAGCATGACTACTGGCCAGAAAAAAGGGAAAATAAGGCAGCATTTGATTCATTTTTCAATGGAAAACAAAACTCTTCAGAGAAAGTCTGCCAAGACCCTTCTGGGTTTTTTCGGGTTTATTTTCCTCAGTAAGCGCTTCTTATCCCAAATATTTCTGTCAAGTGAAGAACCACTTAGAGTAGACAGTTTGAGACAGCATAGCTTGAGACACCTAAATCTCATTCTTTGTTTTATAAGCTAATATACAGACTTGCCACCTATGAGAATGCAAGAGAAGTTCAGAAGGAAGAAAATGCTGAGGTTTACCCAGAAAAAATGATTGATCATGGGCAACAGCCACAGTTTGAGTAACCTTCCTGTTAGAGGAAGCAGCTCTAGAGAGCTCTAGAAGGGTCAGCTTAAACCCTCCCTGCAGGTACCACCAGCACTGAAAAGGTAATCGCTTTGTTGTTTTTTTGGTGAGGAGAGGAGTTTTTCTGACCAATGTTTGGAAGGATTATGAGCACATAAGAAGCTGCATGCACAGAGATTATGTTTCTCTTACGTAAGGATCAACGATTTCTGCAGTATTTTATGAGAGAAAGTCTGTCTAATTTAATTTCACATCTTCCTGATGTTATGTATGGGCTTGGGATATGAAGACACACCCATTATTTCCTATGCAACATGGAAATACTTGTTTACTAAAAACTAAAACAAAAAAAAAAAAAAACACAAAAAAACCCAACCAAAAAACCCCCATTATTTTGGTAAGCCAGTAATTAACTACTAGTTGACCAAAAAACTTGAAATAAACCACTCTAACTTACAGAAACTTCACAGTAAACCTTATCATTGGAAAACAGAAGGCTTTTCAAACAACACTTGTGTAATGGTAAAACCAAATGCACGCTGCATAACCAAGGTACAGGTTACTGAATAGAAGGTTTCAGCACCTTTAATGTTCCTGTCATGTTTCTGTTCTTTACAGAAATCAGAATTTTAAAGCTAAAAGAACATGAGAAGCTTTTAATGATGAACAGCCCATTTTAGTAATACTTCAGTAACCACATTTTTTAAAAAAGGCAACTGTACTTTGGTATCAGCAGCCAGAACTTTTTTCTTACAAGAATATTGTATTTTAAAATGTCCAACCTTTATCAATAAACAGAAATAGAACTCAGACCTACAGTCCACACCAACATTAACATTGCCAAGATTAGCATTCAAGAATCAGGACATATTAAAGTGAACATAGATCCTGAAAGGTAATCTCTTGCTTAACAATGCTGCCTAGTTCCGAGACTGAATATTCACTTCAACGTGAAAATGCTTAAAGCTTTTAAAGATCATCAAATATACCTCGGCACATGTATGCAATCTTACCTACAGTCAGGCAGAACTGCAGCACATGGACTGCCCCTTCCTGTTTTAGGAAGTTCATAAACCGAAATAAAAGGTCTTGCTGATCTCTGATCTCCTTTAGTTCCAATTTCAGGACCTTAGTAGGTTAAAAATGCAGTCAGACAATTTTCAAACTTTCAGTGAGTACATAAATAATGCAAGGAGCTGTAGAACAAAAACAACAGATAAAGTAAAACACTTATTCAAAACAGGAAAGGAAATAAATGTTGCCTTTGCTTACAGATGGTTTTTTATTTCTTGGCTCTGCAAATTTCTGAAGGAATGGAACCAATGAAGAAGTAGGTTCAGTTGCTTTCTCAGGCTGTAGAAAAAAATGACAAGAGACAATTGGGTAAGAAAGCTTCCTTAATGGGTGAACAAATTACTACTCTCTTAACTCTGTCAGTACTCACTGGACTATCATCAATGAAGATCAGCAGCAAATGGTTGACAGTGTCCTGCAAGAAAACACAATACAAAATTACTATTAAAGAAACTCAACTATTCAGATTAAAATAATTTCACTACTATGTTACACAAAAGTTTAAACCTGTGGATCTATTAATACTTAAAAAGTATTAATAGCCTGGCAAGTATATAAAAGCCTGGCAACACATGTTTGAGAATTAACCTCCAACGGTCTCTTCAACTATTTACAAGTCAAGGAATTTCTGAAGAGACCTGCACAGAAACGTTCTTTACCCAGTGGAGGAAAGCTCTCCAAAGTATTTTTACTGTTAGTGCAGATCTAATGAACTACTAATACTTACACAGCTACAGTACTTTCTGCTTGCAGCTAGGGGACATCTTCACAAGTATTGCAATTTTGCCTACTAAAATACATGCATAAATAAAATCAAAGATGGCAGCATTCCATCTTTAGAAATAAATGCCCTCTTATTTGCAGAACTATGGACAAAAAAATTGGTTTCAATAGAGCTGCAAAAAAGGCTGGTTTACTTACACTGATATAAAGATACATACAGCTAGAGTTCAAGTAACTGAGCCCATGTTTAAATGTAGTTATAGCAATTTGAAAGTGCTTATACTAGCACAGCATTGTCCCATTTGACAGGAATTGTAGTCCTTCATTAAAAATACATTCTTAAGAGATCATGCCAATACTGTATTTTAGCCAGTTCAGTCAGTTATAACTGGTTTGCGTGCTTAATGAAGAAACAAAAACACTGGCCACAAGATTTCTTTTTCTTTTACCCAGTCAAAAGGCACAGCAAGTCAGTCACTGTGCATCATTTGCTTTACCACAACATACTTAGTAGGAAAACAGTAATACTGAATAAATTAAGATTATTCCTGTGGTCCAAAGTCTTACAGGATCAGCTAAGAAATCCATTGAGGGAAGGAAAACAGAACCAGGCAGAATCTCTCTTATCAGAAGAGCCAGGGATCTGAAAAGGAAAAAAAATAAAAAAACCAGAACCAATACTAGGTTACATAATTTTCTAAGTGAAGTTTCCAATGCCATTATATTTTACTGGGAAATATTTTAGTATTTAGTAATAGCTTAAGCGTGCTAGAATATTTTTACAACCGATCAAAAAACTCATAAGCAAAGGGATAAGAAGGAGGGATGAGGAGGATGACTTTGGAGTTCATTCTTTCACTCCACAAAATTATTGTACTACACAGTATGCAGATACTTTAAAGAATACAATTCTAAATAGTTTCTATACCTGCACTCTGTTGACTTTGGGGGCAAAATATAAGGAAAAAGAAGTTCAGTAAGTTTTCTTAAGTAGTGAAGTTCATCTCTTCGGCTTCTCAAAGCAACATGGAGTTCTGGTCCATATTCTTCTAAAGCAGCTTGCTGTAAAAATTCTGCATTTTTTACTGAAAGTAAAAAACAGTATTACAAGTTGTTTCAGCTTTTTCTTATTGTGAAATAAGAGGCGATTGCTTTTCATTTGAGCTAAAAATTTAATACTTTTAGTACATGTACAACTGCCAACGGGATACAATGTTGAAACTTTACAAAAGAACCTTGGCTTAGACTTTGAAGCCTGGCTATGTAAAAAGAAAACCTCACTGAAATAAGAATTCCTTCAACAAACAATTGTGGTTTGCATGGTTTCCAGAATGTTTCCTCATTTATAATTACTGAAGAACTCAACATCTTGATTCTTCTAAAAAACTGCATTGCCCAAAGTCTGCCTCTACTTGTTTTTTTTCCTGACCTCCTTCATGGTCTCCCATTTATTGGGCTTCTACTTATTGACTTGCCTACAACACAATTTGAAATCAACATAAACGTAAACTTTTATTCAATCCTGTTATATCTGTTTCCTGCTTAGAACATTTAGAAACAAATGTGAAGGAACATATATTTTAAACACAGCATAAACCAAACCAAAACCAGCATGGGGATCTGCAAGAGTGCTGCCTCTTATAAGTGGCTGTATGGAGTTGAAACAATACCTGCTTTATCAGATTAAAAACTATACATATTAATTAGAAGCAACAACGTTATATTCCTTCAAATCACTTCAAAGGCAAGAACTGAGCAGTAATAAATCACACCTAGCTGCACTAGCAATCCGGCACAGCTTCATACCTAATACATACCTGTTATCTAGAAGGTTAAAGCTTGTTTCCAGCATACTGAATTTAGTACAGAAGCCAGATAGCTTGTCCTTCACAACCAAGAACTATGAGTGCTATCAGCTGATATGCGGGATGCAGACATGTATATTGCCTGATAAATCTGCCTAGTTGGTGTCACTAAAAGCAGAGAGGAGGTACACACGCTCTGGGCAAGGACAAGTAATGAATCATGGAGGTGTCTGTGCAAATAGTGAGGAATTACTAACAGACGTAAGGGTAAGAACAGTAGGAAAAAAGGAAATGTCCCCTAAAGCAATCATCTGAAAAAGGATTTAGAAAACAAACAAACAGAAAAGGCTAGGCTCAACTAGCAACCAAAGCAAGGCCTGAAAGCTGCCTCTGAATCATGTATTACGGTGGCTGGTTTAGCAACACTTACTAGAAAGCACTAACAAAAGTCATTTTCAGCTGCTGCTTCACATATCTTCCCTTAGGGAACGAGTCTTTGCCTTTAAAACACTGAAGAAAATGGCTATATTTTCAATGCCGTACATTTAAAATACAGTTCTTTGCTGCTAAAGGAAAGTGTTTCCAACTCCTTCGCAGAAATCAAAGGAAATATGAAGTTTTGCATAAACAGCACTGCAAGATAATCTAGTATCTTGAAATTGTTGTTGTGCCATGAAAGACATCTAACATGATCTCACTATGTCTCGTTATTCATTACCCACTACTCGCAAGACCAATGGCATATATTTATGGATATCAAGCAGATATTTTGAGGGAAGGGAGGAAAGTTAATGACTCAGTGAAAGTAAACATCTATGCCTAGAAGTTGTATGAAACCACATTTAGTAGATACAGCTTTGTGGAACACACCCAGTGAAAAAAATAAAGATAACTATTTTCCAACAGCAAGTGTTCTGTTTTCCAAATATTCCTTCAATGTGCAGTTTTAATATAATTTTTAGATTACGCTTGTGAAAATATTTTTATTTGGATAATAATTAAATATGCTACTGCTCAAAATCTCTCCGTGGCTTATAAACATAAACCTAACTTTTCAACATATTGAACAACTCCACTAACTGCTCATGTTAGTGTGCAGATGTAAAATCATTCTAGCTGTAAGAGTTACAGTTACAGTACAGTGCACGGACATGCAAATCCTTTCTTTTATAACTGCTCATCTGGAATACAGAGGAAAAACTTCAAGAAGCATTGCTAAATGATCTTGATTGCTCTGAATAGACAAAAACCACATTCCTGTTTACCATATAGAGAAATTTAGTATTTTCAACATGGGGAAATGAAAAGCAAAACTGAGAGATTGTCTGTACTGTAACTTTTTCCCTATTTGTCTTTGCAACCTCCAGAAGAAAAAAGCAAAAGGGTCACTTTTTTTTTTTAAAGAGAAGGCAGTGAGGATGAAAAGATTTAGCAAATATAATAACAAACATGCAAAAAGAAACATTTATACTTGCGCTTTGAAACTGGCAATGTATTAAGTCTTTACCTTTCTGCCTGGCCTTGGCTATCACTTCAATGTGTTTCATTGCTGCCTTGAGCATTTTCTTTGTTACCACAGTTGGAATATCCACCTAAAGAATAGTTTTAAAATAAAAACAGAATTGTTCAGGTTTTTTTCCCCAAATTTATTACAGACAACAACTATCAAACATATTAATTTGCTTGTATGTCCCCCTTCTAACCATAAAATGAACCCTTAAGAAACAACCCATGAATTCGCTAGGTGAACTGACAGTATGCTCATTCTTCTGGGCAAAGCATACATACAACATCACGTAGAACTAAATACCATAAACAATACTGTTAACACATTTATTGTCAGCTTGTTCCCATTACGATTCTTCCATTGCAATAATTATAGTAATACAGCTGGATTTCCAAGTCACAGTATATGACACCTAGTTCTACATGAAGATTTGACCACCAACAAAAGCAAGTTAACTACGCGCTGCTTCTAGTCCTTGTGTACCTTAACCCTCAACAATCGTGTGCACAAGGACTAAAAGCAAAGTGAAAGCCTTCGCTCTATGTATATGCAGAAAAAAACATTCCAGCTCTGGTGATGGCAGAGCCAAAAGCAAGTTTGAGTTACTGAGGGAAGATAACAGTCAGTGCCAACAATGGTATCACGTAATCCTGCTCACAGGTTAAATGCTCCAGCCCCAACCATCATGGTGGCCCCTTAGTTGAGCTTGCTCCACTCTATTAACATCTCTTTTGTAATGGGGAGCCCCAAACTGGATGCAGTATCCTAGCTGCCATCTAAAGAGCAACAAGTAAAGGCAGATAATAATTTTCCTTGATCGATTGGCTCTGCTGCTGTTAATACAGCCCAGAATACTGTTGGCCTTCTTTGCTGCCAAGTACACACTGCTGGCTCATACTCAGCTTCCTGTCTACCATGGGGCTAGGTCCTTTGCAGCAGAGCTTCTCTCCACAGCCAGTCAGTCCCCAGCCTGTACAGTTTCAAGGGATTCTTCTTTGTCAGCTGCAGTAGTTTCCACAGAAACTTATCTAAAAACTGATTTACACTTTGCTTGCCCTTTATTTTAAGCAAGAGCAAAAGACATCTCAGAGAAGCGGAAACATGCAGTTGCAAATGTTCAAAATTCAAGACTTCTGAACATGTTTTTGTTCCTAATGGAGTTTGTCCCTCCTCAATACTAAGTCAAATAAAGACCTTAAGTAATGAAACAGAAGCATGTAAGTTCTTCTTGCCAGACAAGGAAAGAGACAGCGCAATTGCAAAGGCCAGAGCTGAGAGGAAAGTTGGTTTTTTATTCATTCCTACAAGGAGAACAGCATGTATCCCTGCACACTCCCCTGCAATATTTGAAGCGCACAGCTATGACCTGACCTGGCCAGCCCAGACAACCTAGTACAATTGACTAGAATTGCCTAAAAGTAACTAACTAAATTAAGGTCAACTCTTATTTACAAGCAAGTAGGAGCTTCTGCTCATCAATGGAAAACCTTGTCCTTTGGGACTCACATTTCAACAGTAATTTCAATAAATCAAGAGTTTCCTGTGGAACATAGGGATAGGGGAGTGTTTATTCCTGCAGAGGTAAGTCAAAGAGCACAGCAAGCAAATTGTTATTGACACCGTAGCAGACACTACTGACTTTTGACAAAAATTTCAAGCAGATGCAGGGCTATCTACACCACACCATACAAAGGGAAACCCTTCACTTTCCCTTCAAAACCTATAACCAACCCAGAAACGGCCACAACAAGGAAAATCCAGGTGTGAGAGAGAGAGAGAAGTATTTCAGCATACACTTAAGAGCTGACTGGCCTGAAGTGCTTGTTACTTTGTTCAACAACCACGCCTCAAAAAAATCCACCTAGGCAGCCTTAAACAGAAAACAAAGGAATTCTTTTCACTGAAGCAATTTGTAATTTTAAGTCTTTGTGCTGGTTTTGGCTGGGATAGAGTTAATTTTCTTTATAGTAGCTGGTTTGGGGCTATGTTTTGGATTTGAGCTGGAAACGGTATTGATAATACAGAGATGGTTTAGTTGTTGCTAAGTAGTGCTTATACTAAATCAAGGACTTTTCAGCTTCCCAATGCTCTGCCAGGTGCACAAGGAGTTGGGAGGGGACACGGCTGGGACAGCTGACCCCAGCTGACCCAAGGGATATCCCATACCATATGGCAGCATGCTCAGCATAGAAAGCTGGGGAAGAAGAAGGAAGGGGGGGACGTTCGGAGTGATGGCATTTGTCTTCCCAAGTAACCATTGCACGTGATGGAGCTCTGCTTTCCTGGAGATGGCTGAACACCTGCCTGCCCATGGGAAGTAGTGAACGGATTCCTTGTTTGCTTTGCTTGTGTGCGTGGCTTTTGCTTTACCTATTAAATTGTTCTTATCTGAACCCACGAGTTTTCTCACTTTTGCCCTTCTGATTCTCTCCCCCATCCCACCAGGGATAGAGTGAGAGAGCGGCTGTGTGGGGCTTAGTTGCCAGCTGGGGTCAAACCACAACAGTCTTATTCAAACGTAGAAGATTCTTTGGCAAAAAAATATAAAGATATAATCTTAAAAAAGGAAAAATAACAGTCTGGTTTTTTCTTATTGTCATGGTTTAGCCTCAGCTAAACCAGCCTCTTCCCCAGCATATTTTTTATGTGCACTACAGGGATGTTATCCCCCTCCACAGTACGTAAAAGTTTTGATTGGGCAGGGCCAGCTCGACTGGCAGATCCCCTAGTGCTAGGTGGCCTTTGCTAAGTGGCCATCCCAATGTCTGAATGTCCCACCACCCACTGCTCTCAGTGCAGTCTTTAACAGTCCATTGTATCGTTCGATTTTCCCAGAGGCTGGTGCATGATAGGGGATGTGATATACCCACTCAGTGCCATGCTCTTTGGCCCAGGTGTCTATGAGGTTGTTTTGGAAATGAGTCCCAGTGTCTGACTCAGTTCTGTCTGGGGTGCCATGTCGCCATAGCACTTGCTTGTCAAGGCCCAGGATAGTGTTCCGGGCAGTGGCATGGGGCACAGGATATGTTTCCAGCCATCTGGTGGTTGCTTCCACCATGGTGAGCACATAGCGCTTGCCTTGGCGGGTTTGTGGGAATGTGATATAATCGATCTGCCAGACTTCCCCATATTTATATTTCAGCCATCGCCCTCCATACCACAGAGGCTTTAACTGCTTGGCTTGTTTAATTGCAGTGCGTGTTTTGCATTCATGGATAACCTGTGCAATAGTGTCCATGGTCAACTCCACCCCTCGATCACAAGCCCATCTATATGTTGCATCTCCTCGATGGCCTGAGGTACCATGGGCCCACCGAGCTATAAATAATTCACCCTTATGTTGCCAGTCCAGATCCACCTGAGCCACTTCAATCTTAGCAGCCTGATCCACCTGCTGGTTGTTTTGCTGTTCCTCAGTGGCCCGACTCTTGGGTACGTGAGCATCTACACAATGTACTTTTACAACCAGGTTCTCTACCCGGGCAGCAATATCTTGCCACAACGCAGCAGCCCAGATGGGTTTGCCTCTGCACTGCCAGTTGCTCTGCTTCCATTGCTGTAACCACCCCCACAGGGCATTTGCCACCATCCATGTCTAAAGCCAGCTGGATGGCCTTTACTTCTGAAAATTGGCCCAATTCACCTTCTCCTTCAGCAGTTTCTACAACTTGTCGTATAGGACGCCATACAGCAGCTTTCCACCTCCGATGCTTTCCCACAATATGACAGGACCCATCGGTGAACAGGGCGCATTGCTTCTCATTTTCTGGCAGTTTATTATACAGTGGGCCCTCCTCAGCATGCATCACCTCCTCCTCTGGCAATATTCCAAAACCTTTGCGTTCTGGCCAATCCATGATTACTTCCAAGATTCCTGGGTGACTGGGGTTTCCTATTCAAGCCTGTTGTGTGATCAGTGCAACCTACTTACCCCATGTAGCATCAGCTGCATGATGTGTAGAGGGGACCCTCCCTTTGAACATCCAGCCCAGCACCGGCAGCCGGGGTGCCGGGAGGAGCTGTGCTTCAGTACCAACAACTTTCAAAGCAGCTCAAACCCCTTCGCATGCTGCCAATATCTCTTTTTCCAAATATTCTACTAATTTTTCAGGCTTTTGCACTTGTTCAGGGGTGATGTTCCAAAACACTGGAGGTGCCCACTGTCCTAGGCATTTGCCCATGCTATCCCACACACCCTGCCACTCATAACTATCCAGACTTGGGGCAGATCTCTGGATAGTATTCTTAAATTGTTTATTAACCTTAGCCAAAACCAAAACAATATTCCCAAGAAATACCAATAGAAGTATCTTAACTACCCAAGAATGTTCAAGGACAGTGTTTTAAGCTCAAGGACAGTGTTTTAATAACAAATCTCCCAGGCAAAACATCACTAATCACTGCAGAGCACAGCAAACTGCAAAAACCAACACTGACCTTTAACATGTACAGCAAAAAAATGAGCATGGCGCAGATCAGATAAACTAATATTGAGAACAGATGAATCAATATCGTGACCCACAACTGTTAAAAGATCTAAATTCCTTAATAGGCTCTGGTTAATCTGTTATTATCTCAAACTCTTTGGGCTCCACGTTGGGTGCCAAAAAGGACTGTCGTGGTTTAGCCCCAGTTGGCAACCAAGCACCACACAGCCACTCGCTCAGCCTCCCCCCCCAGTGGGATGGGGGAGAGGATCTGAACAGCGAAAGTAAGAAAACTCATGGGTTGGGATAAGAACAGTTTAATAATTGAAATAAAAAAAATAATAAAAAAAAATTGTAATGAAAAGGAAAACAACAAGAGACAGAGAGAGAGAGAAGAACAAAACCCAAGGAAAAAAACAAACAAAAGTGATGCAACCGCTCACCACCCACTGACCAAAGCCCATCCCATCCCCGAACAGCGACCACTGCCCCCTGGCCAGCTCCCCCCAGTTTCTATACTGAGCATGACATCATATGGTATGGAATAGCCCTTTGGCCAGTTTGGGTCAGCTGTCCTGGCTGTGCCCCCTCCCAGCTTCTTGCTGGCAGAGCATGGGAAGCTGAGAAGTCCTTGACTAGTATAAGCACTACTTAGCAACAACTAAAACACCAGTGTGTTATCAACATTATTCTCATCCTAAATCCAAAACACAGCACTGTACCAGCTACTACGAAGAAAATGAACTCTATCCCAGCTGAAACCAGGACACTTACACATAGTAGTTCCTGAATTTAAGAATTTTATCTCTGTTAGCTACAACTGTTGCTTTCAACCATTTAATAATAAATCAAAATCAAAGTACAGCTGGTTGGCAAAGGTATAAGACTACTTTATTTTGCAATCAGTGATGAATTTGTCCTCAAATGAGGTTATAAAGGACACTATATCAAAGCTGAAAGGCTATAAAAAATTCTGTCATAACCCTTTTCAGCTAATTACTGAAGCTTTAAACTAGGATTCCTAAAATGACAAAAAGTTGGTATTTTATTTGCAACTTGCATATCAACTCTGATTTCAACGCACATTTTCATTAGTATATGCATCACAGCTATTAGTTCAGGCTGTCTGAATCTGTATGTGAGCATGTGCACGCACAGAAGCAGTCGTTCAGCAGGAAAAAAGTATGAGCTGAAAGAAACAGCACAGCATGAGACACCATGCTCCCCTGCATGACTGAGCATGCCAAGTTTCAATTTTGTTCCAAAACACAAAGTTACTATGAGTATCTTCTTGCTTAAGATATCTGTACCACTTCACACACAGAGACAAAATAAATTACATTATTCTGTAGGACGGATACAAATAAATCTAAACATTTGTAAAGAGAAATGCATTTCTGTGATGGCCTTTATTTTATAGTTCCTCTGACAGTGCTTAATACTTGTACACGTCTTGAGTTTTTGTTGCACATATTGTCCACCCAGATACATAGGATTGAATATATTACATTTACTTCATTACTGTCAGAGGCAGATATGGTAAATTAATACTCTACTTAAAGATGCTAGAGCTGATCTGAGATAACATGATTAATACCTTATTACATGATCAATAGAAGAAACATCATCATTTTCTAAATCAACAATGGATCTACCAACAGTGCAACTAACACCTCCATGTATTACAACTCCAAATTAAATTTTAAGACCTTGCTCTAGATTTTCACTTTGAAAGATTTACTACACTTCCACACCTCCATATAATGTCTGCACTACACAGACATTTCCTAATCTTCCCCCGTGTTCACTTTAAAAAGCAACATGCTTGAGTTAGAGTAAACAAGAAAGTCATTTGGGTTTGATACATAACAAGGACAGAATCAAGCTGTTAATCAGTCATGACAGAGTACATGTACAACTTGTAGCTCAGGAAATATTGCTGTTACTGAGGGGAAAAAGGACACACATTTATGGTAGTTGCTCCAACAGAGGGGCCAGCACTGAGTAAATCTGGAAACTGAGTTAGCAACTCTTCCTGCTTAGAACAGCCAGAAATTTAGAAGCAGTTCCTCTAAAAGAGGCTTGAAGCACTTTACCAGAAAACAGAGTATATGTGCTAATATATTAAACACAGCAAATAAAAAAACGTGAATCTTTAGTCTTCAGAATGTTTAAGAACTACGTTAATATAAGAACCATACCTGTTTTAATTCTTACAGTAAGCTATTCACTTAATGACAGTATATTCTTTATAGACAGTGTAAGGACCTTACCTGCATTTAAAGAAGTCAAGCAAGCAGAAGCTATGAGAGGTACACTGCTAACCATTTTCTAAAAGTTCTTTTTCAATAATTCTCAAAATTGTTTCCACTTGGATTAAGTCACTAAAAGACAGCTAAAAGATCATCCCAAGGTTTTAATAATGCCTTGCACTGCTGTAAAAAATAAATCCATTTGCAAGAATCACAGAACCACAAAATGGTTTGGGTTGCAAGGGACCTTCAAAGATCGTTTAGCCAACCCCCTGCCACGGGCAGGGACATCTTTCACTAGATCAGGTTGCTCAAAGCCGTGTCCAACCTGACATTGAACACTTCCAGCAATGAATCTTCAAAGATGGTTTATAACCAGGAATGGGATAATCTCCAGAAGGAGGGAACAGATAACGCAAAGAAGAAATTTAGATGGAAACTGCCTATACTCTCTGTAAGACTGACTTTGAAATCATCATTTAAAAAAAAAAAAATTAAAGAACTCGCTACAGATGGATATGTTATTTCTGATGGAAAAACAACGTTAATACCTTTAAGTCACCTTACCTTGTGAATTCTCCGAACTAATACAGATGCAAAAAAACGCAGCGTGCCTCTCAGTTCATCCACTGAGGATTCATCATCAGTAATATTTCTGCAGTGTTGTAAAGCATGTCATGTAAGGAAACAGAATAAAATACATTTATATTAATCCAACCACAATACATTTGGCACTACTAAAAGCTGGAATAAGAACATTCACCTGTGACAATTCAACTGGTATTAGTTGAAATGAAAGCTACCAAGTGTGGGCAGATTAAGCAGTCTTCTCTTCTAGTAAAATACACAGCATTTCCACTATGTTTGTGCACACAACAATAGCTCAAGAAATATGTCAGTAAATTGGAATTATATACTAATTCCTGCTCTAATATACTGTCTGTATGATTTTGACTGAGTAAAATCTAATTTAGTTTCCACATATGTGAATGTTTCCTAGTTCAGTGGCATGAAGTGAAACTGAATTAATATCAACAAACCCTTTGGAATAAGAGTACTGCAAGCACATACCCCAGTTAAGCTAGTCAAAATTGGATTTTCCGTATTGCATACTACAAGACCTTCTACACGCGAAGATTTCAAATAATTTTCTTCTGTTTTAGTACAAATCTGGCTTTGTTAGCCTCTTTTGTTTAAGTTTTATTATAAAATTGGTAGTTTCTCATGTAGCTTTTAATGAAATAGGTACATCCCTTGTATTTCAGCTCAGCCTCTTCCAATAGAAAACTTTCATTGGTATTGTTTCAACAAGTTCTAAAACTTAGATGCCATTTAATACGATAATATTCTCTTTTTTAAATATAAAATTGAGCCTATTTCTGGTCTAAACAGAGACTGCCATTTCCTAGAAGGGGAAAGAAAGCATAGCACAGGAAACCAACAAATGACAGAACTTATTTTTTGAAAAGTTGATCTACTTTTGATGTAGCATGAAACGTGAAACCATCAATTACAAAGAAAACAAAACAAGAACCTCAACCTATAGCCCCTTGGAACAGAATTTAAATTATTTAATGTGGTTTTTGCTTGGAAACAAAGAAATAAAGAAGAATTTAAACAGATTCCCAAATCACTATGTCAAATATCATCTAAACTCATTATCTGGCTTGCCAGTTTGCATCTGCTGCAATAAAGGATGTTCAGTGAAAAATCATGGTAAAAATACTTCAAGTTGATTCAGAAAGAAAAATACCTAATTCCATGTCTGTTTTGGGAATCTGAATGAAAATGGGAAAAACACTAAATCTTAGATGTAGAAACTGCAACTAAACTGAGTGGAAAGAGAGACCATGATAACAGCATTCCACAAAATGCAACAGAAAGAATAAAAATCTACAAGCATTTAAGCATATATGGACATTAGAGTATAACTAAAGATATTGGTAAAACTGCGTTATATAGCTGAGTAATGACACAAAGAAAGTTACATCTGGCTTTAGCTAATGATCATATGTAAAAGCCATCACAGTTTTCAGTAATAAATGAGTTTGCATATGTAGTAAATGCAAACATTACTTGCATTAAAAAAAAAAACCAGTACAAGCAACAACAGTACATTTGAAAAATAAAAATTTTATGCCTATAACATCATTTTACATTATTCAGCATCCGATTTTTTAAAGCGACGTTAGCCTGGGTTATATAGCATTCAAATGCATGTTGAAGATGAACTGCTAGGTACAGATACAGGTGACCTGACGGTCAAAGTATGCAACTAATTGCATGAAAAAGCACCTCAAAGAAAGCGCTTGGCATAAGGAATACACCATCCTCCAACAGCTAATCATACGCAAATAAGGATACTGTAGGGGAAGGTTTGGTTTGTTTTAAGATCAGCAGCTGACATTTTGGAAGCAATATGGTTAGCAAACACCCACACTGTCAAAGGAAGCCAAGGGATTAGCAAACAAATTGTATGACTCTATTACTAGTATTTGACAGACAACAAGATACATAAAGAAATTTGGACCAAGAAGTTATTTTACTGACACTTGGATAACCAAGTATCTTGCCTAATTCTACTTGGACGTGACTTTGTGCCACGTAGTTTCATAACACACCATAGGTTTGCAAAAACATTCTTTTAATCACCAGCAGACTGAAGAATGGTGAAAAAAACATCAAGAACCTGTGAAATCTCAAATCTCTAGTGACACAGTGGAAGGTCCAAATAACTCGCTTGGAAACATTTCAAAAATTGGCTGCCTTTTTCCAGAATTTGAGGAAAAACTTAAACACACAACTGTCAGTATAATGGAGAGATTTACTAAAAGAAAAAGGCTACGTCTGTTAATTGTAAACAGTTGCCGAGTCCGATGTCTCAAAAGAGATACACCCAACTGCTACTGCATGCAAAGTCTTACAGGATCTACTGATAAATGAAAACCATATACAAATACCGAAGTGGGCTTTGTTTTTTCCCTGTGTGTCAATTATTCTCACAAAGTTTGGCCAACTCCTATCAAATAGGTGAAGAAAATAAGTTGCAAGCTAATAAAACTGTAAAGCTATGGTTTGTAACTCAACAAAAATCCTGAATTTTTCTTGCATTACTTGCATTTAAAATAGAAGCAGCTCCATGTGTGAAAACATTGGTTTTAGTCACTATCAAAGAAAAATGTTTTCATAGTAATGCATTACAAAAATGTAGTAATTACTGGATTCTAATCTGAGAAAACTGGAGTTGCAGTAGCATCAATGACCAAAAAAATTCAGTAAGCATAGTGACTCATTCAAACTTTAAACTCTCCTATTTGAAATTAGGTTGGTATAAGCAAGATATACAGTTTTATTGTACAGCATGCAGCATAAGCAATAGACTCAGACCAGTGTTTTGTAGCTCTGCAAACTTGGATTACTTACAACTATGCTCTATTCTTCTCATATAGTTGAAAAAATTCTTAACACACAAATATTTAAAGATAACCAGCATAAATACTTTGAAAAATACCATACAAAAATTGCACATAGGTATAACTACCTATTTCAGTAGAGTTCATTGGATTTTAAGTACTAATCTTCATTCAGCTAAACTGATGCAAGTTTAGGGATGTCTGCCTCTAAATTTTA
This sequence comes from Ciconia boyciana, assembly GCF_034638445.1. NCBI lineage: Eukaryota > Metazoa > Chordata > Aves > Ciconiiformes > Ciconiidae > Ciconia > Ciconia boyciana. The sequence continues at coordinate 40,527,107 of NC_132936.1, forward strand.
ACCTGCTAATAAAATATTACAAATTCTTACACAGTTTATTAATGAAACAAACATAAAACACAGCTTTTCCCTGCTTATAGCACTTTATTTCCTGAGCAATAAATCTATGATTTTATCTTGCAATGTACATTTCTGGTAAGAGTTACACTGCCCAAGCTTCTGAGTGAGGTAAGTCATGTTACCTCTCTAATGTCCAGAGTATGCAAGGTGCTGCAAGGTATCATCAGCTGACAGGGCACAAAAAATACAATACAATTTAAAAAAAAAAAAAGAGAGAGAGAGAGGTAGCTTCTGCACCAATTCCATTCCCTTGAAAGCGGGGCAGCTAGCATAAGGAATTATGCCCAGACTTTTCTGCAAGGGAAAGCAGCAAACTGTTTTACTAACCTAGTCTGGCAAGTCTGAGTTGCCTGCTGGTGGTTACCCACACTGCTAAATAAGGATAGTCTGCATGCAAAAGCTTCTGATTTGGCTCTCTGAAGAATTATCCAGAGTCAGTGAGGTTTGTTAGCTCAGAAAAAACATTTCATGAATGCAGGAGTCCTTTCTCCAGGGTAAGCTGAGCTATACAAACAGTGAGGGTACACCTAAGTAGGAAAAGTCAGAACTAACATGCTCTACGAGACAGACCTCAAACAGCTGCACACAGACACAGTTCAGGCCTCCCTGCACGACTGTTGCTAGAAATACAGGAAAGCACAGAAACACCTGAATGTCTAGAGGGAATGAGACCAGATCTGACATTACCACTGTTAAGCTGAAACCAGTAAGCCTTTCAGGACCAAGTTGTTTCCTGAAGAGTTACTCAGATACCATTGCACTACAGCTCACTGAACTCCCAGTATTTCAGGTTCATGGAAAGCTTATTAGGTCTGATAAGCATGGTATGAATTTATGGAGCTAGTTCAAAATCCGGAGGTGCAGCCGTGTAAAACTAAAGACAGTGCAGGAACATCTATACAGCTCACCAGAGGGCAAGAAGTAGCAGAATCTAGGCTGGCTGGGTCCATACCAAGTATATTTTGCACTGCACTTCTAACAATGCATATTACTATCCCCACCATATGATGTATTCCAGACTTCCACCATCTTGGGTGTCAGAGGTGTAAGCAATATGCAGAATCCAAGTTTCCTTGTCAGTCCAAAACAAAGACACCAAAGACACCTTCCACCAGCCAAAAAATCCTATCTAATTTCAAATTATGAAATACAGAAGATGGTTCCCTTATATTTGTTACTTTATCAAACAGCTCAACGGAACATGCTCTAGTTTTCTGTATTTGAAAGTTAAAAACCTTGAGTTTTCCAACCTGTTCATTCACAATACACGGTGCTAAAGCTCCCTCTGCTGTTTGCATAAGCAGTTAAGTTTTATACTTCAGTGTATTAATCACACAAAGACAGATGCGAGACATGCAGATATTGGCCACAATTAAAAACCAATCAGCCAAAGAAGTCTGCCCAGAAAATTTTAGATGCCAAAGAGACAGAAAAAAACCAAGCATAGAGTAAAAGAAAAAAAGTATAAATTTATTTTAGCACAAAACTGAACCTTTCCATCCAATGAAAAAGTCAAATTCAGAATTAAGGCACAATTTTGTTTTAACACATTGATGTCAGCATGATCAATTAAAAATATTTTCAGTATCTTCTTACAAAATACTCTGAAGCACTAATTAATATATAAAGGTACAAGGCAAAAAAAAATTATCTGTAGTCTTTTCTTTATACACTATTTTAAAGTTATTTACACAGTAGTAGTCTATGCAGCTCAGCATAACCACTCACAGCCTTAAAACTCAGAAAATCAACAGATATTCTGCAAGAAGGTGGCCACAACATGTATTCAAAACACCTTTTCTATATTAATTAAAAGTGGAATTTTTGTTTAAGAACTGTATTTTTTTTTTTTTAAAGCAATATGAAAGATCAGTATGCTTCTAATCTGGAAATAAATTTCTGGGGGGTTTTGAGTTTTTACACAGGTTTTAATTAAACCATATGTACTTCCAAGGAAGAGTTACCAGAAAATTAACATATAAAAATGAATAATCTAAAAGTGTTTTTAAGATAAAATACAAATTTCAGAACCACCTCTAACATGCCTAAATTATTAAAGATCTGTTCTACTCTCCTAAGAGACAATCAATGATGAAACTGGAGCACTTAAAAGTATGCTTTATATTTTACTAAAGAAACAGAAATGTTTATTTTCAGATTACTATTTCTTATACAGTTTGACAGGTATTTATGATATTTGAGAATAGTAACTTTTAGGTAAAGCTCATACCTGTACCATGGATAAATAAAGTTTTCCAGCACCAACTCGAGCACCTGTGCGGAACAAAGACAACCATGTTACAAAAAAAACAGTTTACCATAAATCTTTGTTAGAAGAGTTAAAAACACAAACACCTTCCAAAACTCATAGAACATAATTCATACATCATAAAACTTTAACGTACAAATGTGTACATTGCGATCCTATTGTGAGATCAAACATTTTGCATAATAATCAGTACTTTGGGCAGATAGCAACAAAGTGATCATTTCATCAGATATCAATGTGAAACGGCTGCCACTAGGACTACCGCCAACATGAAGCACAGTGCCATGGCCACTGTTAGGCGAATGCTATGAAAAATGTAATCTTACCTCAAACAGCTTTTGCCTAATTTTCCCGGTCAGTCCCTGTTCTTTTCTGATGTAGCGTGGAGTCTCCCACAGACACAGCCACCCATCCTACACTTACATACACCTCCATCCCTTTTCATCCAAACCTCCACCTTTTCCAACTCTCCCTCACCTTCCAAGTGGGACAGTTGATCCTGTATGCTCACTGCTCACAAAGAATGCAAAAGAAGAATCCTAAAAAGCAATTTCTAGGAAAGCCATTCTCCTTTCTCCACATCCTGCACTGCAGCTTTCAACAAAGCCAGCCATCTCCCGCACTTCCCCAAGTCTTTGCCCTACATGTATACTTATGGCCTTCTCTCTCCTGTTCCTAGCCCCTGTATATCTCACCTACATGGATCTCTGTAGGAGAATCTTTTCCACCCTTTCCATCAAACCTGTTCCTCACAGGCCAAGCCCATGGTTGCCTTTTCCATGCCAGAAAACCTGGGTTAATCAGGAAGAACCAGTGCTGTTGAAGCCATGTCACAGGCACACCCCGGTTTGGCTTGGCTTTCAACGTCACAGCAGGGAGGGAGGCAGGGGTTCAATCAACGGACTGTTGACCTGTTCAATCAATGGACTGCCACCACCACATACACAAGGTGCACTGCTAGCCAGACTGCAGCGTGGGCACCTCTCCTTACACTTACATCAAAGTTTCAAGTAACTGTTACAGTCCTTGCACCATGATTAGCAAAAAGAAAACTTCTGAAGGGGAGGGGAAACGTCAGACAGTGCCAAGAAAAGGAAACATGAGGAAGGAGAAGGAATGATGAAATTTGCTTGAGATTTCTCCTCCTTCGCTATAACCCTAAGATATACTCCACATTACCGTCTCCTGTTGCAGCCTATCCCTCAGTTGGAATCACTGCTTTAGAGATCAGTTTGTGCTTAGCAGCATCAATGCGGATCAGGGTAGTAAGAGAGAATATGTGTGTTGCTACGTGAGGCTGCTGTGCTGTATTCTATAGAAGGAAAGGTTTTGCAACAGAAGTCCCTGTGTTCAAAGAAAAACGTAAAATCTGTTTGAAAGGAAAGCTGAATGTAACAGCTGATATACAAGTGTCATTTATAGAAGTAAGTATTACTCCTCTTACAAGATTTGCTGCTGCACTCATTCACACTGTGTGCACTGCAAGAATTCAAGACTTGCTAAATTTATACTATCTTTAGGGCACTACATGCCTCTGCTCTACTCATGAATATAAAAGCATGCTCAGTAAAATGCACACCACAGCCTTTTAAATTCCTCTCAATTCTTCAGACTCGAGCAGTTGATTAATACTCTTTTTCTGTCTTCACTACTAAGAATATCGCCTACTCAAACTTTATAAAGTACTCTCCCTTTTGCAATTGTTCCATTTCAGTGATTTTCCTCCCTTTGTTTTTAAGGGTGAAGGAGACATTTTGTTCCTTCACCCTCTCTCTGTAGGGATGTTTTCCAGTTTGGGATAGCTTTAGATGTCTGTGTTGTAGACCAAAGTAATCGATGCCTTTCCTCCTACCCCTAAGCACTATATCAGTAATAGATCTTAAAACTGTAATATGATCATGTGTTGATGATGGATGGGTCAGCTAAATGTCGCCTCCCTGTCCCCCACCCCCAAATCTCATATTTCCATTAAATGCGGGGTGGAAGGGTGGGGGGAGATGACAACAGATGTTTTACTTCCCAGGCCAGAAGAGATCAAGAAATCCCAGAGAATCTTCTTTGGAAGTTAATCTTCAGACAACGGGAGGGAGATCACATTCAGCTCGAGTCAGCAAACACAGACTATTAGCCTTAAGAGGTATAGATCAGACTACTCAAAACGATTTCCCTGATGCCTTCCATAGCACTGCCAGTATATAAACCACCAGTTTACTCCATAGAAATATCAGTCTCGCAGGTATTGCAACATTATTTTTGTTCATACAGAGTTTCTAACAAAATAAACTACTTTCAGGGCTCAAACCGCAGACTCTTTCAAAGAAGTGTCTTTCAAAAGCAAAGGCCTGCAGAAAAATCCATACTGTGCATCTACATGTTAAAGGATCCCTTTTCTTTCTTCCTCCACTTTTGCTATGTGCCTCCCCATCAACAGCAACGACAGCAGACCATCTTCTGCTCGGAGTGGAAAGTGCGCTTGGACGGCCTTCAAGCACAAGACAGCGTACTCAAAGGGAGTACAATGCACTGAGGAGTGCACTGTAAGACCTTCCTTTATCCATGACTACTACTTTAGAACTGAAAGCCTGTGCATCAGGCATATGCCACTGCAATTTCAGTTCATCAGCTGCTAACTTAACTTAGTGGCACTCTCTTCTCCTGCAGTCCAGAGGCTTCTAAAGCTACTAGAAGAATTGTTTCCCACAGTGAGAGATCTCGTTCTTACTGCTAGCTAAGCAAAACATGCATGGTTCTGAGAATCATCTTCCTGTGGTTATTAAATCAGCAAGGAAAGAAGGAAAGATGCAAGACCCGATGACCCATCCCACACTGGGTAAGGTCTCCTTGAGATTCATCCCATGTTTGTAGTAACTGACTTCCACTTGAACCATTTCACAGACTTGCCAGTGTTTCTCTTGTTATCTCCTGCTTCCACAGCCACACTGTAAGTAAGGGCTTTATGGTAACGCTTCCATGGGACAATGCCATGCAGATAATCCCACCAGCCAAAGGCCTAAAGGCAGTATGCACAGAGACAGACAACTAACTCAAAATACACTTGAAGTCCACATATTGGTCCTGATATCGGAAGTCAAGACACATTCTACTAGAACTAAAGTTCTCTGTATGGCCTTAATAAAAAATGCCTTGATCCTGGACACACAGAAAGCAGTCCCTATTTGCACATATACTAAACACATGGCATAGCAGAGGCAGTTACGTATGATGCTCCATTGCACCAAACCGCTGTACTGAAGCTAAGAGACAACTACCATGTGAAATCATCCATACTGCAAAATACAAGCACGCAAGGAATAATAAGCAATTGACTCCAAGTAACTGGAGTTCAATGCGTACAGTCCATGCAGTTTTCCCATGAACCCTATGAGCCCTCCAGACTATATCACTGTGATTCTGTAACTCAGAAAAAAACCTGTCACATCATCCACTGCACTTTCATAAAGCACTAGGAAAGCAGGACATGTGTACCCACTTCCATTCCAGCAACACCAACAATATTATTCAAGCTCAATTGCTCACACTACGCACACATGCCAACAGAATAGATAGGACATCTCAAAGAATGACAGCTAATGATAAGCAATTTCCTTTTCTGTAAAGTATTATTCTCTAGTTTGAAATACAAATGATGAGTCATTTCATTTAAAGCCTACATATTTTTCAAGCATTTTGCAAAATGACTGGTTCTACTATGTGTGAAGAGTTTTGAATTGGAAAGAGATTACAAGTGTAAAACCAAATACAGCAGGTAGCAATATAAGCAGCAGCTGAAGAAAAAACAAGGAGAAATTATTTTCTAGCATGCACTGCAACACTGCAAGCTAGTCAGACTATTGCTGCCGAGACAAGCGTTCTGTGGACTGCCATAGAACGGACCCCTGTTGTCAGAACTGTAGAGCTGAGGGATGAACGATTCAGCAGCAGGTCAGAACTACCAGGCTGAATTAGATTAGAAAGGAGCAAGGATTTGATAAGTAAACCACAAGAACAATTTGAAAAGCCTTAAAAGACTGTACAACTAGATAGCTGAGACTGCTTCCTGAGGGTAGAACAAGCAATTCCCAATAAGAAAGCATGCAGGCCACTGTGTTGCTATGAGAGTTCAGACAATTCAGACAATAACTGATTTCTTGTCATGCATTTGTCCATTCCTTATTTTCTTCTTTTCTTCTTTTTTTGGAATGGACAAATGCATGAAGAAAAGAAGAAAAAAAGAAAAGAAGAAAAAAAGAAAAGAAGAAAAAAAGAAAAGAAGAAAAAAAGAAAAGAAGAAAAAAAGAAAAGAAGAAAAAAAGAAAGAAGAAAAAAAGAAAGAAGAAAAAAAGAAAGAAGAAAAAAAGAAAGAAGAAAAAGAAAGAAGAAAAAAAGAAAGAAGAAAAAAAAAAAGAGAAAAAAGAAAGAACAAAAAAGAAAGAAGAGAAAAAAGAAAGAAGAAGAAAAAAGAAAGAAGAAAAAAGAAAGAAGAAAAAAGAAAGAAGAAAAAAGAAAGAAGAAAAAAAGAAAGAAGAAAAAAAGAAAGAAGAAAAAAAGAAAGAAGAAAAAAAGAAAGAAGAAAAAAAGAAAGAAGAAAAAAAGAAAGAAGAAAAAAAGAAAGAAGAAAAAAAGAAAGAAGAAAAAAAGAAAGAAGAAAAAAAGAAAGAAGAAAAAAAGAAAGAAGAAAAAAAGAAAGAAGAAAAAAAGAAAGAAGAAAAAAAGAAAGAAGAAAAAAAGAAAAGAAGAAAAAAAGAAAAGAAGAAAAAAAGAAAAGAAGAAAAAAAGAAAAGAAGAAAAAAAGAAAAGAAGAAAAAAAGAAAAGAAGAAAAAAAGAAAAGAAGAAAAAAAGAAAAGAAGAAAAAAAGAAAAGAAGAAAAAAAGAAAAGAAGAAAAAAAGAAAAGAAGAAAAAAAGAAAAGAAGAAAAAAAGAAAAGAAGAAAAAAAAAAGAAAAAAAGAAAAAAAGAAAAAAAGAAAAGAAGAAAAAAAGAAAAGAAGAAAAAAAGAAAAGAAGAAAAAAAAAAGAAAAAAAGAAAAAAAGAAAAAAATGCTGGTCCCATACTCAAGTCAAGAACCTGAGAACTTAAGAATTAGAGAAAAATTTGTGAGATCAACAGACAGCAGCTTGATCCACTAAGGCATTTCTTTCACAATGTTGACCAAGAGTAGCTAAGCACCTTTCCGCAGATTTGACTTGCAACCATGCCTCACATAGCAAAAATGAGATTGTAAGGAAAGAGCCAAGTTCATTAACTGAATAATAGAATTAAATTCTCCTTTATACAATCCATAACACCTGAAATTATATACAACATAAAATTGACCAACAAATATCACATCCTAATTCAACAAGAAAGAAAACATTGGGGAAACTAACATAAAGCACAAGGGATTAGAAACTGGAAACAAAATTATACTTAACATCACTGCACTATTTTTGCACAGAATACAGCACAAACTATCAAATATTGATAGATGCATGGCTGAGGCAGTTTAGAGTTCAACTATAATAATAAACATAAATAAAGGGGGCAGGAAAGTCCAAGCACAGGTTTTTCTTACTGTTCTAAACCACGTACAGAAGCTAGATAACCAAAACAAGGCTGTAAAAGATTAAGAATTTGCAAAGTGAGACAAACTGTCATCACAATCCAAGAGAGAAAAATCCGTACTTGTGAGAAAAACTTGCATTTCTTCTGATTCAAGTGTGTATTAAATTATTCTGTTAGCACTTGAAAACAGAAGCTTAAAGACTATACAACTGATTCAAATTAGAAACATTTGGAAATGAGAACGTTGCCAAAATTCTTCAACCTGCAAAGGAAGAACTAGAAAAACTAATCCAGAACAAAAAAATCCCAGAATTATTCCAAGTATTTGAAGAATCTCCTTTTCAGAAGCAGGCTGCACTCCACATTCCTTTGGAATCTCATTAATCTTAATTCAGTTCTCACTGCATCAGGTTACCTCTAATGTATGACTAACCCACAAAAGCAAATAAGAGCAGTCTCTCCTTCCAACCCTACACAGGCTATCCAATTCCAGGCACGCATTACATGCTGCATCCCCAGAGCAATTGATCAAGAGGAAGATGGTGTGGGCAGAACCCCTGCTACCCTTTTAACCAGTACAGAAGAGTTGCAATGGGGAACAACGCGATGAGATTTCTCATTCCAAACAGTATCCTACACAAGTGAAAATAGTGGCTCAAACAGACTGCCTGTTTGGGTCCATCAAAGATGATTGCCCTGGCTCACTGCCCCAGGAAGGTACAGAGCTTGGGTCTGGCACTTCCCTCTATTTAAGTACCCAAAGAAAAAGAAAGAAATGAGGAACACGGCATAGATATACAAAAGCCGTGTCTACGCTACTAAATAAAGCAGGGCCAGGGACATGCCACTGAAGTAAAAATAAACAGCAAAGAAAAGCCCACACCACTTTGGTAATGGCAGAACTACAGCAAGAGCAACCAAATACAAAATGCCAATGTGTAGCAACATATCTTAAAGATCACTCTTAGAAGATAACTATGGTATCTACTCCTATCTCTTATGAATAACATACTACAAAGAACTTTTTTAGCATTAAATTCCCATTTAAGCTAGACAGGAAAATTTCCAGTTCTTCAGCATTTACCACATCCTTTGGTAAACTGTCACAGCTATTTGCTACCCAAAATTCTAAAAATATTACATGCATAGAAGCATTTATTTTACATTCTATTATTAAAACAAGAGGTTTTAAAAAATAAGCCTATTGAAATGATATTCAGTAATACTGTTATTTTAATACACTTGAGCCAAAACTTATTAAAAAAAGGTAATAGATTAAGTAATTTTAAAACAATAAATGTTTGCTTCTGAAATTGCAGAGGAAGTTACTACATTAAACCAAAGGAAGTCAACAAGTTGTTATCTGTGTTTTTTTTAAAAACATTCCTCAACTCTCCATCCCTTTCTTCCCTTAAGGTTTTCATTCTTTTGCTACCCTTGCTGTGGGCCATGCCTGGGACACCATCACGCAGAGCTGAATTAAAGCATTAGCTTATACCACAAACGTACGCAGCTTTGACTTCATACACCATGTTGTTAACTGCAAGAGCTGACACACAAGAATATTCTCATTTCTGACATGCCAATTGTTCATCCTCCTACTACAGAACTCCAAAGTTGGAATTCTAAATAAATGGAGATTAAGCTACATATGTGTTTGCGTATTTTCCTAGCTTTAAAAAAAGGACAAAAGAGTATCTATTTAGCTGCCAATATATTTCATCAACTACCAATCAAGGAAAAAAAAACCCAAACCCAAAGGAAAATTGCTCTTCAGATAGCTCTTTTTAAAGAGAAAAGAACAAAACAAAATTACTGATTTACAGTCTTACTAAAAAACCAGGTATTTATGCTGCTATTCTTTAAGTAAATCCACTAATTTATTTTTTAGACAGATTTTGTTACAGCTCTGTGTGATGATTTTAAATAGCTACCATCACATTATCATTTTCATTACAACAATCTTGTAGCTGGAGCAAACCATCTCTTAACCTCCACTTCAACAAACTAAGCAGGCTGAAATCCTTAACTTTTTGAGAATCGGACATGTTCAATTACAACTTTTCTTTCCTATATACTTCCCAATTTAGATGTTTCTTCTATGTTCTAGGCACACTACTACAGGAACAGTCACCTCTGCGTTAACAAGCAGGCCATCTCACCTCTCTGCTCCTGGCATATATTCTTTTGATTTGACTTTTACAGGAAGAAGTTAACATATGCGGGAAGTACCTCCGAACTATCTACCAAACCAGAAGTAATAGGTCTAAGAGATACGTAATAAAAACTCACTGAATTTCAAGGTACTAAAGAAATGAAGCACCAATTACCTCCGAGAGTGATGCATCAACCTTGGAAGGCACTTTCAGATCCAGCCATGGCTGATAGTTTTCCAGAAGCAAAGTAGGTCTGTGGGAGAGCATGGAAAAGTTGATGTAACAATATTTAATTGAAAGTTTCCTACTGCTGTGTGCAAAATGTAAGAAATACTAAGCTCACCGGTGCCACGTATTTAATTTACCTGTGCCTCTTGCATTTGACCTTGCCACATACAGCACAACTGTGACCGTGGGGAAACAGCTCCGGCAATTCTAATTGCTAAGAGAAGATATTTGGACAAGTTTACATTCTTCAAAATGATGACTCTCTTCATATACTGATACATTCATGAATTTCCTTTTAGAGTAGACAATTACAGAGAACTGAACAGCATAAAGACAAAGTTGTTCTCCCAGCAGGAAAACAAGATAACAAGGCACGGTATGAGAAACAACTGAATCAAACAGAAAAATCGCTTCCACTAAAACTAAGTTTGAGGAGATAGATACCCTTTCACATCTCCAGTCATCTCCCTGTACATCAGTTGGTCTAATAACAGACCAGCTGGTTTCTCTACAAAACTTGCCTTACTCATAGCCTTGAACTATTGTAACTATAACATTTTGAGTCCTATGAAATGCTACGTTAAACCATTTCAAGTTAGAAAACAGCAATTTCCTTTGGGAATGTTTTTTTTCCTCTGAAATGCAGTACCACTTAAAGAAGTTTGACTACAATCAACAAAGAAGACTTAGCACTGGCTTGCCAAAGGAAGAGCATCTTTAGAAAATAAAAAGCCTCAATGAAAGAGAATACAACTACGTAATTTCTCAACTGCTCAAATGACAAAAGTGAAAAATGGGTGAAGCAGAAAATAACATCCACGAACACTCCCAGCAAGTGGCTTTACAGCCATACGTAGATTTGATGGGACTATGCAGAAAAGTATGAAGAATCCAAAGTCTTAATCATTGTATATTTGCTACAAAACATCTACCGGTTGGTGGATATGAGCTATACTGATGCATAGTATTTCTGGAAGCAGCCAGAATTACACAAGAATTGCTACCCAGTATAAACTCTTACCAAATTTAAAGAAAGCACAAAAATGTTAACAGGCATATTTACCTTGGGTTTGTACGCTATTGTAAAAAGAACATTGGGCAAGAGGGAATCCGGTCCCAGCGAACAGTAGAAGGTGACGACACCAGCCACAAATGACCAGAAGATCATTAAAACGTGAAGATACCTTATAAGCAGAGAGGAAGGAAATATTACTGCACGACAAGGTACCAGTGCTACACTGGGCCCGGCCCGGCTCCTCCCGCCCCGCCCCGCCCCAGCCCTCCCGGCCGGGCCGGGTTACCGGTTGAGGAGGAGGGTGGCGGCGCCCAGCCCCAGGAGGAGGCAGCAGAAGAGCGGGTACTGCCGGCAGGTCTCCCGCAGCACCTCGGCGCCCCGCGCCCGCTGCCGCAGCCGCTCCCCGGCCGCCCGCACCCAGCCCATGGCCGCCGCTGCCCCGCGCGGGGCTGGCACGGCAGCCGGGCAGGGGGAGGCCGAGCCGCGCCGCTTCCGGCCCCGGCGGCACGTGACAGCGGGCACGTGACCGCGGCGGCGGCGTCACGCGGGCCGGCGGCGGCGCGGGCGCCATGTTGTTGGAGGGGGGCAGCCCGGCGTGGCGGCGGTGGGAGGTGGGTGAGGCGCCCCGGCCCCGCGGGCCAAGAGCGCGGTGCGGCTGCCAGGCCGGGCGCTCCCGCCCCTCCTCCCCCCTCCGTGGCGCCGCAGCTCGGGGGAGGCGGCCGGAGCGGGGCGGGGCGGGGCGGCCTTGGGCCGCGGCGAGCCTCGGCCTTGCTGCGGGGGGGGGGAGAGACGGGACGGACGGGGAGGCGGACGCCGGGGCGTCCCGGGACACGGCGATCGCTGGCGGGGAGAAGCGGCGGCAAGGCCAGCCGCAGGTCGCGCTTCTTCGAGGGGAGAGGGGGAGCAGAGGAGCGCCGAGCCCCCAGGCCGGGTCGGGCTTGGCCGGATCTGGGGGAAGCAGCCGGCTCCCGGAGAGGTCCTCCCAGCAGCCCTCCGGTGACGCGCCCGGGTGGCATTTCGAGCTCTGCTGTGTAACGTACTGTGCTAAGCCCCGTAAATAGAAGATCTTTGATGACAGAAAGCTTGCCTAGTTATAAATACTTAGGTTGTGGACAACAGGGGCTCCCAGCACTGAGCAGCCAGAAACTGCTACATCTGATTAAATGCTCTATATTTAGATGATGACTGAACTAAATCATTCAGTGACTGGGACACTAAAACCATATAAACACCTCTCAAAACTTGATAATGGCTTGTGAAGAAAAGTAACAGGGTAGGAAATGTAACAGACCCCTCCTTAACATCAGGAAGTATACAAGGTTAAGACATTGAGAATATACTAATTCTGGAATGTAGTTTATTGCTAGCGAGAACAATTTAAAACCAACTTCACGTAAATAACTGCCTTCAGACACAGTGTAAAGTTGCTTGAATGCTTTCAGCAACTCTGTAGTTATGCAGTCTGAGGAAGTTCAAAGTTATGTTAACATGACAGTACTGGTTACAGGAAGGTTAGTTCAATGGACAAAATAAAAGTGCTTAAACAACTTCTCCTGGGAAATCTTACTGACAGAGAGGCTTCCGCATTGCAAGTATGAAAAAGACCTGCTCAAGGAGATGTGCCTGCTTTTATTTTTGAGTTGTTGCTGTTGCCTTTTGTATTAATTTGCACTAGCCCCACATGGGCATATTTGGGCAAAGGCTGAAATACTTCTGTTCGAAAGACTCATGTTTACAAATCTTCAGTGAAAACCCCGCAACTACGTTGTTAAGGAAGAGTCAGTATTTGGAAGGTGAGTCAATATCTAGAAATCAAAAGCTGAAAATAGCTTTCAGACTCTTCTCTCAGATGTTTGTCATTTTATGCAACACTTCCCTTGACCTCTAGAGCACATGAAATGCTGCAGTTTGACTTCAGTATGTTGACCTTTCTCAGAGAGCTTGGCAAAAGCCCACAGTCAGATTGAATTTCTTTAAGAGCATCTGCACAGTATTATTTCATGTCAGTCCACGTGTTTTCTATTAGGAAAAAAAACCAAATAAGGTGCAAACACACAGCAAATCTCCATACAGTCTATTAAAAGGAAATTAATTTTCCTCAGAAGATGCATTTTTTTTTATACTACCTGCTTGCTTTATGCTCAGCTTTACTGCTTGTGATTTTTAGTAATTTATTTTGCAATGTTTTTAATAAGGATTAACTTTTAAAAACCTGTAATGAAAATATTTCATGAAGATATCACAGCATCACATATCTGTAACATAGGAAGTGACTTGCACAGCAAACCAGCAGGAAGAGAAGTCAAACTTCTGCTTCCATTTGTGTTGTCTACTATGGGTAGACTTTCTTTAATTTGTAGCTTCATTGTTCAGGGCTATGTTTATTTAGTGTAAAATTGCCACATTCACATTAGGCACTAATTGTACCTTATCATCTGAGAAGCTGTGCAATTTCCTTCAATTCACAGATGTTAGGTCTGCTGGGCAGACACTACCACAACCTGCTTTATCCCATCCTGCTTGCTCTGCCAGAGACAGCGGTGTTAGCTTTGCATATCACCCTCTGTAACCCTTGCCCCTGTGACCACTCAGATCGTTCTGCTACACTGAAAGACATAGCTGAGGTTTGTTTTCCAATGAAATAAAGTATGGAAGAACAAAAGTGAACTATTGACAACACCAAACTTTTGAAAATTCTGTTGATTTTATGTGAGAAATAAGAACTTTATACATTCCCCAGCAACAGCAAGTCTTTCTCTCTTCACATAAGTTGTTAGGAAGATTCTCTGGTTAACTAGAGAACTGAAGGGGCAAAATGTGCATCTGGAGATGGGCTCTGAAGCAACGTGGGCAGGATGGGGTTATTCTGGAAAGCTAGATTTTATTTTAATATTTAAAATGTAGAAGGATCTTTCACTGATCATTCCAGTCTTCTTAGGGAGTCAGTTCTCCACATTTTTTTTTAAATAGCAACAGAAGATTGCATATTCTAGCATTAAAAAAATACATTAGTGTAGATTTTTCAACATAACTTAAAATACAAAATTACATGTTAGCTGAATAATAACAGTTATAAGGCTGAGATTCTGTTTAAAGTGCTTTTTTTTAGCTTAAAAAAAACCAAACTTGTTTTAGTAAACTAGGCAGTGAACCGTAATACACAGATTCTCACCAGCTCATTGCATTTAATTTACTCTGCAAGTCTGCTTTTGCTCTCCAGTATCTTAAAAAGAGTCAGTCTATAATATCTCATTTTCAAAGCACTACATATTTATCTTTCTCAAGGATGCAGTTGTCCAGGCTAACTCACATAATGTAATCTTTTACAGTTACCCAACGAGGAATTAATTTTCCTTTATAAATTATTCCCCACAAGTCCCTGATCATTTTTGTGGGCCCTTTCCAGAAGTTTAAATTGAAGACTTCATATTAACCTTTAACTTCAGCCATTTAGCAGAAAACTTTAGAGAAAGTTCATGTTAAATATTTAGCAAATAGCTAAACTTAATAAATAAAAAAGTGAAACTGAAGTTGGTGACTCAGATCCCAAGAAAATTAAGCATTAGTAGGCACCTCTGACTTGACTTTTAAGTTCAAAACTTAAAGGGCATCCATCAACAGTTACTGGTTTCAGTCTGTGAGTTCAGGTAATTCAGTTGTATGCAAAAAACATAAGATTAAAATTGACATTTAGTAGTGCTTTTTGGCCTTTCTGTATTGAAGGAACATTCAAACTTTGGGGGAGAGTAGAGGCTGACCATTTGATACATGTTTCTGGTTTGATTTGGGCAATATGATAATTACTAGCACTTAAGTAAACAAAATTAGCTTTACTGTTATAGTCAGTCACATTCATTTGTTAATGAGTTAATAAACTGCTAATGGTTAGATGCATGGCATTCAGGAGTCAGCTCCCTGCACCAGCCACATAGACCCATGCTTGCCAGCTGTATGGGAACATGTGCTGCTAGTGGTTGGCATGGGTTCTTAAATTTGCTTCCTGGACTGCCACATTATGGACCATATGTTGACCCTCAGTATTCTAAGATTAAAGCAAACTGGATAAGGAAATGATAACCTGGAGCAAAAAGTACCTCCTGGATACAGCGACACGGGCTTTGGAATCCCGGATAAAATCCCACACAAGTTGTCTTCTAGGATGGGGGAGCTCAGCTGCTCCAGAAGAGTAAGGAGCAAAACAGCAGGTGGAAGGGAGAAATTGTTTAAAAAAAGATGGGTGACATAGTGCTCAAAAGATTGGATATTAGGAAAAATTTCTTCACTGAAAGGGTTATCAAGCATTGGAACAGCCTGCCCAGGGAAGCGGTTGAATGACCATCCCCAGAGGTATTGAAAAGACATGGTTTAGTGGTGGACTTGGCAGTGTTAGGTTTATGGTTGGACTGGATGATCTTAAAGGTCTTTTCCAACCTAAATGATTCTAAGATTCTAAAAGCTCACTGGTCTCCACAGTTGCAGGGGAACGAATTGCCAACTGACGTTACACAGATGAAAAATTTTTGTTTGCTTAGAAACAGATTCAGCAGGCAATTGAAGTTGAAGGGGAAGGGCTAAGGGGTTTCAATTATAACAGACCACCCAAAATTCATCATTACTTTTTTTTTTGAAAGAGGCTGTAAAATACCAATCAATTAGTAGACCTGGAAATACCTACACCAGGCTGTGTTTAGGACTGAAGCCATGAAGTCACCGACTGGCCCAAAGCAGAATAAAGACTTGTGGGGGGGAGACTGTTCTGGTAAGGAAATTCAAGTAAAAGAACCCACTTCAAGTGAGACAGTTTCCAGAGGGTCAGTTTAGTATGCCCAACAGGAGCAATGCTGGGCAATCCAAAGAGGTGCTGAGGAGCACTGAATGTGTTAGAATTCCACTGGGACAAGCAAGCTCCATTTGGGAAAATGTACCATTGGGAAGAAGAAAACAAAATGGCAATGTGCTGGAGGCAGTTTTGCCTTGAGGAACTTGTAACTCTCAAGGAGAAAGTAAAAAGGGTCAGAGCAACACTACTTTATATACAGAGCTTTTCTTCAAATGGTTTACATGGAAAGGATTTCTCTGAATACATTCACAGACTAGATACTGGAGAGAATTTAGATATTAGAGACAAAAATAATTTGTCCTGTTGTAAACTACAGTTTATGGGACATTAAAAGAGAAGGATATAGAGCAAAAAGTTGCAAGGTGGGTGTAGAGGATGACTACAGACAGTAAGAGGCCTGCAAAATTAAAAAAAAAACCACACCATTAAGGAATATGCATAAAGAGAGGCACAGGAGATACTGGAAACATGCTTAAAGAAATTAATATTAGGTTTGTGGCAACATTTGGCAAAGGTATAGTCTATGGAAATTTTATATTAGTTCACCTGAGCAAAAGATAAGCTCTCTGGATATGCACCTTAATCTAGTATTAAGTGAGGTAGCTGAATTGGTCAGTATGTGCAGGGGAAAGATCTGGAAAACATAATTCCTTCCAAAAACCAAGGCTGATCAAATTGGGGGGGGGGGAGGAGGTAGCTGGATGTTAAGAATTTGTAAAAAAAGTTTGTGAAAGAAATAAGGAGCTGTACCAATGCGAATAGTTAAAACAATGTCATAGCACATACTTAGGAGCTCAATCTAAATGAAAATTAAGCTGTTTACTTACTATGGGGATAAAGAAAACCCTAACCTGGATACACACTTTATGAATATAGCTATGTCAGGTCCTGAAGGGAATTTCCACTGATCAACTCTGAGGTCAATAGAGGAAATTTTCAAGTAGGGAGTTTGAGGAAGAACTTCAGCCATGTTCCCTTGTTTCAGCCGAATTAAAAAGCGTCAAGAAAATCCTTTTAAGATGACGTGTGTTTCTGTTAAATCATTGAAAAGTGTTGCAGCACCTATGCTTCATAACTATGATGAGACCTGGGGAATTTAAAGCTAGTGTTAAGTTTTTCATCACAGATACTCGATGGATTCATAGAATAGCTGTATTGGATCAGCAGAGGGTCAACTAGGTGAGAATCCTGTTTGTAATGATGGTCCCCATCAGGGGATACATACATAGGAAAAAGTTGTAGAAGCAGAACAAGAATAATAATATTTTCCCGGAACATTCTTTTACTCTGATTTGCAATCTTGGGGATATCCCGAGAAAGAATTTTTTTCCTAAGTTTCAAGTTGCTTTTGGAACAGCCATGAACTTTCAACATCCACAAAAATCATGCAGCAAGGAGTTCCACCACTTAAGCATGCTTGTGTGACTGAAGATACAGCTCTCCAAACATTCATGTGTTTCATTTATTATTTTGTAAGAGATGGTGAAAAATTGTTCTCTACTCAGCACAATTACTGCTTATCGTTTTATCAAAATACTTTGGCCACCTGAGCAAACTGTCTTTTCCAAAATGAAGATTGCTCCTCTAGTGAATTTTTCTTCACATGAGAGCACTTTTGTACCTTTTATCATCTTTGCTGTTCTCCCTATCCTTTTCCAATTTTATTATCACCTGTTTTGTAGTGCTGGAGGAGGGACAGGCTGAAAGAGGGGGAACAAAGCAGCATTTAAAATGATTTTTATTAGAACTAGTGCCTTCTTAAATTGTTCCTTAACTATTTTTTGCCCCACCTCAGTGTATTTTAACATTTTAGCCTACGAAGATTTATGATCCTTTTTTCCTCATTTGGATGCAACTCTAGTTTTTGATGGGTTCATTTTTAACACCTTAGAAGAAAAGCAGTGAAAAGAAATCCCAACCTAAAGTCTTCACGTACTCAGGAAGTTCTAATCAACGCACAGAACTCACCAAAAGTGGGAAGACGACTAATTGTAACTAAAAGCTGCTGTTGTAAGCCAGCTTGTATCGCAGAAAGCTTTCTACTGACACTAACATGTCCATTGTATGTGCTGATAATGATCATGTAAACCCAGACATAGTGATGAGATCTGTGGGGGTTTTTTTGGTGACTGGCGAGCTGGTATCCTGAAGCCCACTGCTTTAGCTTCTGTGGATGCAGCAGTAAATGCCTTGAGTGTTTTTGTCAGGTCAGAGATATTTTTAGCTTGAGTAACCAGTTTCCCCGACAACATGAAGTATGTAAAAGCAGTATAGGGTAAGAGTTAAACTATCACCCTCAAAAAGTTATTTGTGCTTCAGTTAAGTCTTTCATCAAACACTTTACAGGAATTGTTACAGAACCAGTCATATAACCAGGATATTGTTTTGTTTACCATTTGTTGGCTATGGAATCAATTTGTCATTTTCCTCCATTTAAATGATGTATAGCAAAAACTGAGGCATTCTCAGAATGGTTAAAGAGAAAATAAAAAGCAATAGGACATAAATGTTATGTTTCCCTAGCAAGAATATTGAATATATGACAAAAGCAAAAAAATTCTGATTTATGCTAACAGGCAGATGATACTATGAGCGCACCTGAACACAGGGCTGTTCCTCATACGCAAGGATCAGTTTTGAGGCTTTTTGAAAACAACTTTTTGAAACACGTGGGCAACTTGCCTGTATTACTTATTTTGTGGTATAACTTGAGCATATAGCTCCATGGTAAAGCTCCACTACAAGAGGAATATGATCGTTTTAATGAGAGAATTTAAGTGGGGCTCAGTACCAAGCTCTGCAAGGCCAGGCTTCTTTACAGCTTATAGTTGATCAATGCTATCTTTATCAGACAGCTGCCCAGGTTCCTGGAGGTATGCCAAACCTTTTCTTCCCCCAAAAATGCTGGCATATTTAATAGAAAAGTGATGTATTATTATATACCACTTCACCTCTAGCACTGGCAATTAATGGTGCTTCTGCAGAAGCAGACGATCCCTCCGTGGGCCTATCAGCAGACATACCTCGGCAGGACAGAAAGCCACGGTCTCTCTTCTGGAGCAGCGACGAACAGTTACTTGCGATTCCTCCAGATGTTCTGCAAATGCAGTTCCTGCTTATGGTGCACACTTGCCACTTGCACGGTGGTTTTCCCTAAAGTGTCCTTTGGGGAAGGAGAGTGCATGCTTAGGCAGGTAAGAGGACTTTGAGCTATCTGGAGAAGGGACAAATTGTGAAATCAAGAAACAAGGACTATTGGAAGACTTAGCTGATTTCTGCAAAACTCCATTACTTAACATTTTGCTTTGCTATTTATTTTCTGTTTTATTTAAGTAAATATAGTATTCTAGCTAGGAAAGGCATTGGAGGTAGTAAGGTCTGATACTGTATGGGGGACTATTATTAACACTCAATATTATTCTAAAACTTCCTAAATCAATTTCTGATTTGTGGCTGAATGACTTGCTACTATATAAGCTAGCTAGCTTATCTTTGTGGTTCTACAGAAGTACAAAAGAAACAGTTTAAAATGCTACGCATAAAGTTTTTCCTCTTTCACAGATACATATTTTAAAGTATATATTAATAAAGGGGCATTTTAATATGAAAATCAGTTTACCATCTCTCATATCACTGTAAGGAATAAGATTTTCTTCCCCTTAAGAAGCTGTGAGTCCTCCAGTCTAATCTCAAGTTTGGGGTATTCTCTGTAGGTCCAGTTTGTAGCATCCTTCCCCCCCCCCCCCGAGTTACAAGTGAAGACCAAGGTCTTTGGGATTTCAACAGATGCACGTAAGATAGCTTATACCACCACCCATGAAACTGGGAGGCCTCAGATAGACCTCAAGTTGGGGTCAGTGCAGTTCAGATGCAAGAGCGAAGAATTTTTTTTTTCCTTGAGAAAGCAGATTTTGCTTCAGAAGATACCAAAATGGAGAAGGGATTCTCTAATATCATCCAGGTTCCTAGCAGCCCATGTATGAGTCTCATAACCAGTATTTATCTAGGACAAGTAGTAAGTTCTCCACTGATCACCATTCAGCTTGGATATGGTAAGCTGTAGATCAAGTACTAACCTATCACCATACTGTGGTGTATTGTCTACATCCCGTGTGTTTCTGGGATGTATTATGGTCAGGAAACTTGAAATACCTGTCAGTATCAATTCTGAAAAGCCCATGTATCTGGTGTTCTCCTGGACCACAATGGTGGGGACCAACACCCAGCTGTGCTCCCCTCTCCATTTTCCCCTTCAGTTGTTTGTTAGGTCTGGAGGAAAAGTCAAGCTACCTATACAGCAATGGCTCTCTCTTCTTCCCTGAAGCCCAAGGGCAATAGTTAAAAGCCAGCAAAAGAAAGGAACAAAACTGAAATAATGGATTATCTGGAAGAGCAGTTTCTGCAGAGGAGACACGGAGTTAGTGCGTTTAGTCCAAGGTGTCTTAGTTCAAAGCTGCTCACCTGAGTTTCACCAAGAACTTAGAACATGCACCGATCTCCACTGGATGCTCACTTTGCATTACTTCTACAGTCAGGAACATTCCCGTCTCCCACCAAGTCTTCAGAGATGCTGCTCACCATGCTCACCTGCAGAGAAAATGACAACTTTTCCCCACTGAAAGCTGTCTATGAAAACAAATGCTTCTGTATATCCTGAGTGCTGATGAACAAGATACAAAGCCTTCCCTATATTTGATCCTTTTAACTCGGTAAGGACAGACCATCCCGGCAAACTAAAATTTAGCAAGTGTATTTTACCTTACCACATTCCTTCTTCAGCCTTCTCCTACCTTATCATCTAATACAGGCTTTTGCATTTGACAGCCTTAGAATAAAATTCCTTTTGTTCATTAAGAAAGTGTATTTTCTTGTATTAAGACATGTAAGCTCCAGCCTAGACTTGAGGAAACTGAACATCTTCAGACAAAGTTCAGCAACCTTCATACTGGCTCTTATCTCTTGAGGTCCCAGATGTCTGTTTCCAAGCTCATACTGTTCATTGTGAGCACACGAAGACCACCTCTAGTGTAGAATATGCTTATTTGGGCTACCAAAGTCTTGGCCTGGTCCCAAGAAACAATCAGCCACTTCTCTCTCAGAATGCTGGGCTTGCATTGCACACTTTTCCAGAAAAAAATGCAACTCTGTGCAAGAGGCTGGTATACTTGGCAGCTCTTTGGGCCCATCCTGAATTTGAAATCCACAAAGGGTTGGCTAGGTTGGCATTGATTCACCCCAGCTTTACAAGTGGAACACCTATTCGCACTTTGTCCCCTGCATTACTAGACATTCAAACCAAGACTTTACATCCAAGCTTTGCTATGAACACTGCATTCCCTCAAGCATCACTCAATTAGGAGACATCATCAGGCCCTATTAAAAACAGTTTTTCTCAATTACCCTACTAAGCGATTATTAAGGACAATGAGTGACACACGTTATACCAGTAAAGAGAGATGGAAGAACTCCTCACCTATACTGAAAAAAAAGTCCATCTTTGGAGCATGTGTATGAGATATTCAAGACTGGCTCTTGCTTCCCTGGGGCTGAGACTGTTAGTTCATCAAAACAGGTTTACAAAGAGCACCTCTAGGATTACCACTCACCTCTCAGAACAGGACATTTGAAATGGTAGCAATAGGCATAGTAACATGTTTTTCTCACCATTTTTATATTTTGCTGTGTTCAAAACCTCCTCTCTTACAAGGATACTTCCAATTTTCTTCTGAAGTTTCTACCAAGATAAAGTGGCCCTGATGATTACGACAGCCAGGACAGGATCTTCTTACCTTTTGACATGTAATCCAAGGACCCTGTGTCTGCTTTCGACCTGATGTTTGAATGTGGGCAAGATCCATCACCTGACATTCCCTTCACATCGCGCTGTGGCTGCTAGATGGTGCCTGGCTTAGAGTGTGCCTACCTTTCACAGGAAAAGGATAGACTGATTAATAGCAGAAAAGATCCTACAAAGCTGTAACACAGCTAAATGAAGTTGTTCTGTGTTGTTGTTTGCCAGGTTGTTTCCCTGGCTATTTTGCCTTTAACCCTAGACTACAAACTTGCCAGTAGTGTAGCTCAGACACATTTAATGGCCGTCTTGTGCCCACAGGTAGATGATTTCTTTTCCCAACTGTTCCATCACCTTACGTTTTCTCAGGGAGCAAACAAGAATATGCTTTGTTAAGAGCTTTCCCAAGTGGGGAGTGTTTGTGATTCTATCACTCCTAGGTCAACCTTTTAAATACAAGCCAAATATACTCCTTTGTATTCCTCCGAGGAGGAAATTCCCTGGTTGTCATCACTGCTTTAGAAAAAACAAAGATATTTACAGATGACCCTGTAAGTTTTCCTTTTCACAGGAAAACGTTTTGCCCTTCAAGATGTCCAAGTCAAGACACATCTGTTCTTTTTTAAACTGAACATTAAACACAATTTAAGTTTATTTGTGAAACCTGAGATCTCTCTACATCATTTTTAACGTGTGATTGAAAGGCAAAAGTTCCAAGATTATCACATTCATCACTGGCCCCGTATCTAAGAATTCCACACCTATCGCTATTTAATCTGCATGCCCTTAGAAAGTGTTGCATATTCAAGTGCTCAACTAAACACCTTTTGGAGATGGGGGGGTGGGGGGGGTGTTGTGTTGCGTTTTTTCCTCAACATATGCATTTTTGCTAAATACAGGGATTCTAAGATAGACTGAATATCTGTTTAATAGCAGGGTCTTTCTTCAGAGTAAAAAAATTACCATGATTCTAAAATACATGCCTTGATTACTGGGCTCTAACCACACCCAGCCATCTGATTTTAAAAGCAGAATTGCTAAGTTAATGTGTCCTTGTATCTTTAAACTGCATACAGACTTTGAACCTTACATGTTCATCTTTGTGTATTAAAATAGAAAAAGGTTGCTTCAAAAGGACTTAGAAATTTAAGAGATGTTTAAAACACATTATGCATGACTGTCTCTTGTTCTTCCAGAGACTACAAAAATCGGAGTGGATCATCATTTACCTGCAGCTGTACTGGAGTTACTATCCTAGTTGTTCTTTACTAACTCCACAATAAAACTACAGAAGCATTTTAGCATACTTCAATACCAAATAATCTGCTTTAGCATAGCCCATCATTGAAGGCAGTTTGAGCTAACCTTGCTGAGATGTGACCACTACCTGATTTACCTCAATGCCATTTGCACCTGAGTGGTGAGTACACGTTAATGCACCTCAAAGTGCATTACAAACTGGGGAGGCTTCACTTTTCAAAAGCTTAGTCGGCAATGCTTTTTCACCATTAATCTGTATACTCCTCCTCGCTCAATGAAAAGTACTCCTCACTACTCAATGAAAGCAGTAATCTTTAGAAATGTTACATTAAGGGCAATAAACTGGTGAAGTTTAGATACTGCTATTAAGAAAACAAAACCCTGTGCTTCCTATTAGAAATCTGTGCTGATTTCAACAGTTAACCTAAGAAAAGACTGACCACCTCAAAGTAGCAACTATTGGGTCCGAGACTTACTGATCAGTTCAGGCCACACAAATATTAAGATCATTTTCTTGGATAGAAACATGACCACCTGAATGGCTCAGAACATCAACAAACCAAACTCTGTATATTTCAGATTAGTATACCATTAAAAAAATTGCAAATTGCCATTTATTACACCATTCCCATTGTAAGATCACTTGTTTGCAACTTGGTTTTGCACAGAACACATACACACACAGAAGTTACTTTAAATCCAATGGATTTTGGATTTAAGACCTTCCAGATCCTTCTTAACTAGAAGATCAATCTCACTGGAGTTAATCCCATAATGGGATTTTTTTTTTTTTTTTAAAAAGAATTTTCTGAGAGGTTGCATTAGCATTATGAAAACATAGTGGAGCAAGGCAGCAGAGATTTCTCAACTACATGAATCCAGCTTCCACTGCACTCACTGCTAAAGCTTAAAGCCACCTAAAGCTTGTGGTACCTTCAGGACTTCCAGTGAGAGAAGTTAGGACATTTTTCCCCCCCTCTATATTCAAGTCTAATCTTCCATTAGCATGAAACCTGCAGCATATTTCTTCATTTGCAAATTTTGACAGATTTTAACAACGTACATACTGTGGTTTTCTTCAAAGTAGCTTTTAAGCATCCCACTAATTCAAAAGGAAGTGTAAACTAACATACTTCTGTAAAAGTGTAGGTAATAGGAATAAAGGACAGTTTCACTAGACTAGTTTCAGTCAAAGTTATATATTGCTCACTTCTTGGTGAAAGTACTACTCACATATACACCAGTGATTGTCACTGGAGGTTTGTCTTCTGCTAAAAATATCAATTTAAGCACATATACAAAACTCAAAAATTCTGTTGAAAACTGTGGACTGGAAACAAGTTAACTTGTTAGAACAACTGTTTGCACTAGAAGAAAAAAGGTGTCATTGCACTATCCGATGGAAGCCTTTGGCCACAATCTGAAACAGGAACAGTCCTTTTACAGCCACTTCAGCTCTTCCAGATGCAGGGACTAGGTATTTTTATCTGTCATCTCAAATGCTGTAGTATTGAAGATTAAAATCACCTTCCAATTCTGATACATCTGCATTATCAAAATATGAATTATAATTTATCTTACACTAGCTCTCACCAGTGTTTTCTAATACAGATCTTCATTCTAAAGTATGCTGAAATTGCACCTTAAGAAAAGCCCTAATTATTAATGGGATATCTATAAAATTGCCTTTGTTGGATTCTCAGAGGAAGCTTTTTAATCCCAAATTAGCTACATTTAGTCATATAGTTTTTAAATAACCACTACTAGTGACAGAATTAGGTGCATTCTTCATTCCACTAAAGAGAAAAAAAATCAATCTGAAAAATGTTACTTTAAATAGCAGAACAATACTGGAAGTGCTACACTTGGAACCAGGAACCCAGTACCTGATATATTCAGTTCCTGATTTTCAATGACTGACTGTGCTCATGGAAAATCCCTTAAGCTACTATGATTGCTAACCCATCAGTTTAAAAATACACACCAAATGATCTACAAAGCACTTCAGAGATTTTTAGATCTGAAGTATTTAACATTAAACAGTATCAGATTACACTCAACAGATTTACACTAAACATTCACTTAGCATTGAAGTGGACACAGTAAAATTGAAGAGTTAAAGCCCACAACCTCCCTAATAACTGCAGATGCAGAGCCAATTAAACAGTCTACTGAAGTTGGATTTTAAGTACTGCAAGTCATTTAAGTACTAGAATGTCTATTTTTACTTACCATTGTCTTCTGTGCAGTCAAATGGCATAGGCTATTCTACTGGCTGTGTAGCAGAACTAAGAATGCATTTCAGAACTTCCTTAGCGCAAAGAAAATAAGCAGTAAGATTCCATGTCTTTTCTATACATTAGTGACCAAAACAAGTAAAACTGTATTGTCACACTAACTGTGCAAACAGATAGTGAACTGTCACCATTAACCAGACAAATATATCATTCTTAGACTAGAGGGAATCCAGATTTCTGGCACTGCAAGTTTTACCTAAATTACTGTCAGAAAGTAAGCGTTGGCTTTGGAGTAGACACTAAGTTTCATGAACATTCAGGAATGAAGCAACTCTTGGAACGGCAATGTATCTTGTGATTCAAACTTTAAATATTCAAGCTGTATTTAATTACCTATTACCTACATACCGTGACTGTGTTTTCTAGAATGTCACAGATGCTTTTTTCTTCTTTTTTTTCTTTTTTTTAAAAAAAAAAGCTTTTACCATGAACCTGGAAGTCTGACCATCTAAAGAAGCTTTCATGAAGATAGCTTAAATAAAGTAACCCTGTGTTTCCAGATGAGTTCAGCTGTGCAACATCCAAGAGCTGGCCATTTAAAAATATGTATGTTTGTGGGGAAAAAACTAGTAACCAGTTGGCAAGAAAGATAGTTACATGAGACAATCACCCCTCTCTCCAAATTCTAAGTAAACGAACAAGCTAGTCCTAGTGGCACTTTCCAACCTATCTAGCTACTGCAACAATCAAGGCAAAGGAGCACCAAAGGAAAGCCACTCTTTCATCCTGTGGATTTTATAACACAAGTATAATTAAACACTTGCAAAGTGTTGACCAGATGACTATGTGAAAGTCAGTCTCCCCGAAAGAAAGTTTAACATCAGAGCTTCTAGGAAGCTTTACGTTTGTTTGCACTGGATGGCTGTAAAGTAACAATAATTAATTTATTCTTTCTCCCCCCACTGCCCGTATTAAGGATCAAGGAATCTTCAGCTCGACTTCCTCTCCCGTTGCCACATGCCATTTTTATCTGACAGAGCAAATGACAAAGTACAATCTGGTGTTTCCTCTGCCCAACTAATGCAACTAGCTAGCCCCAGCCAAGATATGTCATGTGCTGGTGCTGGAATTAATTCAGCCAAGACACTCTGCAAAGACAGACTTTTAAGTCCATCATAGCCAGTCAAAGTTGGGATTCATAAGCTTCAGGCTATGAACACAAACTCAAGCTCCAACTTTACTGATTTCAATTCTCAGAACACTACGTTGTAAAGTTTACTGCCTTATTGCCTACTTTCAAAACCTGCTATTTCATTTTAAACAATTAACATTCCCCACTAAGTTTTCACTAACACAAGTGAGAGAATAACAATCTTAATTTTGTGGAACATATCAATTTGAACACACTCTTTTCAGCAAATGTTTATGTCCATGTTGCCTTTCAATTTTATTTATTTAAAAAAAAAATCTCCCCTCGCTGATGTATGGAAGCATTGAAAGAACTGCTAGGCTGAACAGAAAAGTTAAGCCTCTGAAGAATTATCAAAGGCACAAGGGAAAAAAAAATAAGTTGCAGCCATATGTAACATTTCTATCCTGAAATATTAAGTTGGGAATCCTACCCTCAGAGGAAGCTAAGTTTATTTTAGACTATGTCATACCCCTCACCCCAAACAAGAACGGAATTAGTATTCCTTATTTTAGATTTTAAGACAGTATTTAGGTAAGAGTTGTACAATGCAGAAATTCAGAAACTGGTCTTAGTATCTGTAATAACAGCCTTCCTCCAAACAGTAAAAACACAAACTTAAGTTCTGGGTCGTAACAAATCTCCTCTTTAAAAACGTTAAAAAAAAAAAAGTACAGTTGTATGTCCTGCAAGAGACCCTTCCAACAAAAATGAATATTAAAACAAGAGTATACTTTAAAAAGCTGTGTATTGGAGTGTTTATAAACCAGAAGTGTTAAGCAGCAGCAGCAGCTTCTGATTTCTTATTAAATTCAACTAGGCTTCAAATTTAGGAACACATTACAAACCAATGTGGAACTATGCTAGCTTATACTCAAACCTTTGCAGGTGTTTCAGTAAAGAAAGCCTCCTATGAGAATAAACAGAGGCATCATAATACATTAAGTCAACACTTGCCTTCAACATGTCAAAAGAACTGTGTTATACGTCCATTTGTCACCAAAGCACCCAGTATGAGATGCATTATTGCTGTAGAACATTTCAAGTTTACCAACACCCAAGTGCAACCAAACTGATGTTGTATATATGCACTTGCCCATTCTCACCAGTATTTCCACTTAATAATGAACGGTTTTTCTTTACACAATCAAATTTAAAGCTTTGAAAATAACATTTTTTTGATTTTAGGTCTTTTTCCCACAATGTTAATCACCACATGCAATTTAGTTTTCTGATCATTTTGCTAAAAAACTGCACCCATATCAGAACAGTGCAAATCATATTTAATTTTAAAAGTTATAATGGCTTGAGTTCATAATTAGAGGGAACACTGTCAAGATCTTGATATTTTGCTCACTCACCATTGCTTGCATTCCATTAAAAACAAACGCTTTCCTGTCAATTTTGCCTTTTTTTTTTTTTTTTTTTTACATTTTTAACAACAGTCCCCCATGCTTTTATCAGAGCTGAAATTAAGGATATGATCCGCAATTTCAACACATGTAGTGCCTTAATAGCAAAGTTTTTATGCACTTCCATCAACTGTTATAATTCCATAAATATCCCCCCCCCCTCCCCCCCCAACATATTTCCAGACTAAGAACTAGTCACTAGCACTTGTGATCCCACAAGTGTTTCAAGTTTTTCAGCAATGGAGAGATTTCAAGATTAAGAAATCTGAGGACTTCCCCCCTGTTACAGCCCCCAGTGTTTTCATTTTATAGCAAGTTCAAAATTTGTTTCCACATCTTGACAGTGTTCCTTATAAAACCATATGACAGTAAAAGTGCCAGTAGGCATGGCAACCTCTTTGAAGGGAGCATTTAAACTCCTTGGCACTGGGAATGCCAGCACCAAGGATTACATTGAAATTCAAAATTATACTTAAGGCTACAATTAGCAAACCCACTTTCCATAAGCCTAATATTCTATCACTAGATTTGAAAATTCAGAAGCTAACGCAACTGTATACTTTTATGCCCAAATCTGAGGAAAAAATTACTTTTCTTTAGCAAGGGCAGCATATGAAACTGTGGTAGCAAACGTCTCTTACGCACTGACTACTCATTTCACCATCATTCACTTACTTTGTCTTAAAAGTTCAAAACTGGCAAGGCACATTTACATATTCCAATGAATACTTGACAATTTTAAATTACACTTCATGTCCCAGCTATCCCAGTAATTGACATACAACATACTAAAATGGTTTATTAAGATAACAACAAAAAAAAATCAATTAATGTGAAACATACAGGCTATTGGCAACCACTATTCTAAAAATTATGTAAATACAAGTAAACATACTGAAATGTGTGCGATTCTAAGTTTTTAACCAGAAGATCTCTGTACTAACACACATTTATATTAATGACACATAAAAAAAATAAAAACTTTATTACAAAAATAAGTTACACTCGCCTCCAGCTTACAGTATAAAACAATTTTATTTGCAGGAATGCAAAATGATTGTTTGCCATGAGCATTTTCAACATATGACATGTCTAATTTTGTTAAAATTTGCATTTACTGGGGGAACTGGTGTGTATAAAACCTTAACTAGGTATAAGCTTCAATTTTCATTGTGGTGCCTATGGGTATGTAGTATAACTGCAGTATCCCTTTGGGCAGGGGGTTAAGGGAAGCTCTTTATGCCAAGTCCGAAGTAAGTCATAATTTTACCTATCTTTTACCTATATGAAGCTGGACTTGGCAAGGTTCTTTCGTTTTTGTTGTGTCTTTTTTAAGGGTGGTTCAATAGAGGATGCTTCACCACTGAACACTCACTGTCATCAAGGTGCTTTAGAAACTTAAAAACATAGCACAAATGATTGTACTCTACTCTACTCTATAGGTTATCATGATCTGCGTAAGAGAAATGGATAGCTGATCCACACGTTTTTACAGTGATCAGCAATAAGAAATGCACTAATGAAAACATACCTTTTACCTAAAAAGCTAAACTACAGCCATATACTATTCTATGATTTATGAAAAACTTCAAAATATCCAAATGTCAGGCTTCACTGTACAGTTGTCAGTTTTAGTCTGACCTTTTATAAAGGGACACTGCAGTATTTAGTACAAGTTGCTGATGCACTTTTTTTGAACATCTGATGTCTTACAAAAGTAACATCTTGCTAAACTATTATACATCCAAATAACTACAATATCTGAAGAAGCAAGGCTGCTTTTTCAGCCACAAAATACGACAAAAGCAAGGCCTGTTATGATGGTCATGAGGAAGTCTTACAAAGCCTCTGGAACTAAAGGCAACTAAGAATGTTACATTTGGTATATTATAATCTTACCCTCATATCATATTAAACAAGCCTTGCTTTTATCTACAAAGATTTTCTATGTACAGTACAGACAGGGTATAGTTCAATCCTCTGCTACTGAGGTAGTTAACCAACCCTTTAAAAAAGGTTCTGAAAAGAACCACTATCTGGAATGCCTGACTAACCAGCTCTGATGATTACACCTGAAACTGCTGTATCTGAACACAATTCATAAGTGATTACTATATCAACAATCATGATTAACCTTCATGAGCAGAAATAAAATTTAAGGATACCAATGATGGTATTCATCTATACCACTGCAATAAAAATTTAAATGCAATAAAAATTTAAATGCAAGAATTTGTGAATACCACTTTTGGAATCCTTAACTAAGAAGACTTGGGGGAAAAATCTACTTAAAGCAGATTTTTTAAAGAATGACTTTATTAAAATACCATGCTAGACGTTAAGGATTTTGTTGAACACATTGGGGAAATAGAGTAGCTTTAGTTTAATAACTTGCA